>NW_020455688.1:1758718-1892139 GCF_003342845.1 Nothoprocta perdicaria
TTTTCTCTTCCATCTCCCAGCAAATGGACCCTGGCTTCAAACAAGCCCTAGGAAAGGGCCCTGCTAACGCGACAGCTGCAGTGGAGCGCCCTGCGCTCATGTCAAGTGCTGAATGCAACAACGTGAACGTCCCCCTTTCAAAAACACAAGGCACCATGTTCAGCTTTCAACTGAGCATGGCATGCACTGSTATGCACTTTTGATTTTAAAGTTCAGTTATACTCTACAGCAACAATTCCTGTAATGCATCTGGTCTTCATTCCCCAGAAATATTTGGAACATCAGTGCATTCACAAGCGCTTTCCTGTTCCAGTCAGTTTTTGTTGATATATATTTTGATATATATATTTGATATATTTTAGAGGTTATGAGTTCAGTGCATATCTTTCCTTGTAAATTGCTTATTTGCTTCCTACAGAGCTAATTAGGTAGACTCACTTGCAATTTAGTAAGTAGACAACAGCAGTAAATAACAAGCAAGGACGCACTGTTTTGGTTCCATAAACATACACCAAGAAGTCATTTTCTTGGGCAACATTAGTCGTACTATTAAAAAGCCAGCACTTAGTTTTCTAYCTCTACACATTTTTAATGTCATTTTGTATTATTTAAAGCATGAGACTATCTGCTATGCAGGCTAATAGACTAGACAGATCCATAAATATTTTGGCCTTTGATCAGCAAAACTTCTTGAATGGASAGTTATCATTGTCCCAGTTTCCAACTATAATCTTTAGATCAAACTGCAAGAATAGGATAATATTCTGCCATCATTTTAAGTTTTTCAAGTTCAAAAACCAAACAACCAAACAAGCACAACAAAGATGCATTCAACTATACAACAAAACTTTTTTTATTGTTAGTTAAAAGCAGGAGCCTTTTGTGAAGTGTTTGATACTAAGGAAAAAAAAATCTCTAGTCTCCTAGAATCCTAGAATCTCTCCAGACCCACTTTCTACACCACTTCTCCTGGAGGATGAACCAATTTTTAAATGAAAATATATATATTTCAAACACATGCATCCTTATTTAATATGCCAGGCTAATATGCTCTACAGTACTAACATGCTACACTGAAATTATAAACTAAACAAACCCTATTTCCAGTGTATTCAAAGTTATTTTGAGAAAAGCAGTACTTCCAGGAAAAGTATCAAGTTATTTTGTTCTTTCCCCCATATATACCCATTAACTCTGATGAGACAGTACAACAGCTGAGGTTTACATGAGTAAGCCCAGAAACTAATGAGCTTGAACAATCCCTTTAATATAATAAACATATACAACTTCCAAATACAAATCAAAACCAATTAATAGAGGTACTCAAAAGAACTTTCAGAAGGTCAAAAAAGTCTGTTGAAAAACAGCGCACATTTATTTGAGGTATAGTATCCATGAAAAGAAACCAAGCCAACCATCAACATTTAAAAACAATTTTTACTCAGCAAGGCAAGAGAAGTTAGGTGGCACACACAGAATGTAAACAGCTGTAAACAGTGGGGAAAAAATACAGAATGTTAATGTCAACCAATCCAAAACTTTGGTTATGAAAATTGAAATAACTCMTTGTATTAAAGAATAAACCAGAGGCATGCAAAATATTATTTCTAAAATTCTGTTTACCCATGTGGCTAAGTKAAAGGTAAAGCTAATGAGATGCATTTAATAAAGCTTTTTTTTTTTTCCTTTTAATTGATTGTGATTCCATTTTCCACAAAGTGAAATGCTTGATGAAAAGCCTTCAGTCTTCAACCCATTGGTACCTAAATTTCTGAAGCCTCTGAGTTGGTACTGCTAAGGAGGTTGGTGTAATTTAGCATGGTATAACACCTCATAAATGCTAGATAAATGCTACAARCAAATGGGGGGTGATCTCTTGACCATCCTGGAAGGCCAAAGCTTGGAGAGCAGCCAAGCTGCTCTAGATTAATTGAAAGATTTTCATGGGTTTCCTCACTAGTGCAGTGACAAGCTCCATAGTAAATCTGGTAAGCCACTTAATATGATAATTGCAACAGGGAATATATTGGTAACCAGGGTATTAGAGGAATCTGAACAGTGGTCAGCAGTGCATGTGCTTTTCACAAAGCTAGGTTTGTTTCACATGTGCAGCAGGAGTCAGAACAGCACAGGTTTTTTCACTGAAGCAACCATATCAAGGCCATCTGTCCAAGCTGCACCTACAACTTCTTCTTGTCTTCCACTTCACCCACCTTCTTCTGAAAAGAGAGTGGGAAAAAAAAGTCATATTTTAGATTTCATCAGAAACTTCTGCTTCCAGACAACCAGCTTACCATTTCTGTCCCTCTCCCTGTACACTCTTGAAGTTCCATCAACACTACCCCACGTAACACATCCACTCTGATCCCAGCAGAATGGGAGCCATAGAGGATATTTCTCCTCCCTACCCACATCAGGCAGAACTATGTGGCAGACTAAGAAAAGAAAACACACACACACACACACACACACACACACTTCGGGCCAGATCTGTCAACTGATTTATCTCTAGGAGTTGTATCTACTGTGTGCTCAGTACCATATGTTCTTTCCATTCAGAAAACCCTAAGGATGTGTGTTCTAGACCCCAAGAAATGCTGCAGAACTACTATGGGTCATTACACTGGGGAGCACAACAGAGACAGGCCGGGATGGTGGTCTGGAACACAGAGCCCAGCCGAGCAGCCTGCCCAGGAGTTCAGGGCAAGGCTGTGAAGCAGCAAGCTGAGCCACGCAGCAAAAGGGAAAGGCTGCATCCAGCTTCAATTTGCACTCTCCCTCCCCCAGCAAAAATAAGAAATTGCTTTTCTTGAAGCTTTTAACACCAAAGTAATGTATTTTCTCCCAAATTCCTTATGAAAACATTAACAAGCACTATTTTATATTTTGTACTTCAGTGGGAAGTGTTAGTCAAGCATGTTCGTCGCCTGGTTTTGTTCTGGTGTATCAACACTATTGCAACATCTGCAATGCAAGTGTTGCAAAAGAATGTTTAAAGAACAAACAAAATAAAACTATTCTTGTAAACGATGTATACACCACACACAGCACCCCTATCACTTTCTTGAAGCTTTCAACTTGATTCTGACATGCAAAACTATCCAAATCCTACCTCTCAAGTGATAACAAAACTAAGTCCATCTGTGATCTGAACTTTCTCACTTGTAGTGGGGAAAAATAAATTTGTATCTTCCATTTTTGCAAAACACTTCTAGTTTCTTGACGAAGTTTATGGAGTGTTATCCATTATAACTTTATGCTATGCAAGAGAATTTACTTAAATCTTTAGTATAATAAACATGCAACTAGCATAATTTTGTAGTACCATTTCAGAACAGGGTGTTCACACAGTGAACCAGAACCACCCACCTGAAGCTGCTCATGTTCTTTCATAAGACGGTCATATTCTCTTTTGAGGCCTTCAGACTGCTTTTTAATTGCTGTTAGTTCAGTAGTTGCCTTGAGGTGAGCTGTAAGATATCAGAATTCCTGTTTTAATTATTACTTGCAATCCTGCTGTTCCTCAGAGCCCAGATACTCAGCCCAAAGCAAGCCCAGATACCAGGCATGTATTAGGGCTCCACTGTACTAGACAGCCCATCGTCTAAAAGCAAGTTCAGAGCATCATGGAGATACAGCAAGATACAGAGGGCAGAAAGGGGAAGGGAAGGGCAGATGGGTTCAGAAACAGCAGCACGAGCAGAGGGGCTGTGGGAAACACCAATAAACTGCTGGTTGGAGGTGACAAGTTAGTGACAGTGCAATCACCTGTCACAGCAGAGGAGAGGTCTAGAAAACCAAAGCACCACAACAACCTGAAACCAAACACCACCAGCCTTCTTTCGGAAGAAAGGACAGCTCAAATATTAGGAATAATTTTAGCAAAGAAGCTGTGTCCATCAAACAAAGAAAAAATATTACAAGTGTGCAGCCTCCCTCTGCCACCCTTTTATATGCTTTACCATGCTCTGGTTAATTCACTAAAAGCTTCATTTTATGCATGAGAAGGCAGAAGGAGGGGAGGAAGGGGGCTAGGCAGCCATAAAGAGGCTTTTAACATGACAAAGGTAATTGCTAAGGCTTCTTTGAAAGCCTTTCCCACTGCAGACCAAAACAGTTAAGAAACCAGAGGTCTACCTTGCAGTACAAAACAGCCCAGGACTCTCATTTACAATGCTGGGTAAATCAGCATAAAGCTTCATAAAGGCTGTTACTCTTGAACTGTTATGCAGGCACTTGAGTAAGGTCATTTAGATACCTATAGCAGAAGAATATAAAGGTATTTCAGGTATCTGGTGCTCTTACAGCACAGACATACCCTGAAACTCTCCCTGCTGCAACAGGGAGACACTGTTAATGCCCTTGTTGGTTGTCAGTGACAAGAACTACAGCACATCTGTAGGAATCTGCTTGGAGGAGAGGGAACATTTCATAAGCTTGTTGGCAAGTCCTAGTTCCTGAGGCTCCAGGACACAGGGACCTTGAACACTCCCCTATCTGCAAAAAGGGAGACTCCCTGTCTCCCTGTTTCTGCTAGTCACCCACTTTTTCCTATCATTAGCTTAAGTGCCTACATTAAAGTCATTCTTGTTGTAAAAGCCTATGAGTGATCTTGCAGTAAAGATGACATTTACCCAGACAGAAATTCTGATCTACTGAAATTAATTGCAGTCAATCCTGTTAATTCCAARCTGGTTAAAAATTCATTCCATTTCTCCACACATTCCTTCTCCCCCTTACTCTTGCACAAATATTCTGCCCTTTAATGCAATCTTGACAGCATCAATGCCAGATTCTTCTCCAAGGCTCTTGGCATTTGCAATAACCGTCATCTCCACACATCTACAAAGTCAAACCCCACTGCATTTACTCTCTTATTTCCAGACCATCTGTCTTCTCTTGCTATTGTTTAAAATCTGCTACACACTATAATGAACACGTTACAATTTGATAAGCTACTGCTCTTTAAGCCCCAAAACACCACATGCCATTTTGCCTCTTTGAATGATCTATTTCAAAAACAATCTTGCCCTTTTATTTAATCATTCTTGTCCACAACTATAGCAAAATATATCACATCTCTGAAGAAATCATAACTCAGTGTCATTGATCTAATGCTGTTTGGCTCATTTGCAAGTAGCAGCATTCTAGAGTTGCAACTAAAAACAACCATATCTCTAAGACAGGAACAAAATACCTAGAAGTATCTGGAGATCAAGAAAGCGACACCACCCACCAGCCTGTTTGAGTGTTTTGAGCAAAACAGGCATGTGACAGGAAAATCTCCCCAAGCCTTAGAAGAGGGGAAAGCAAAGACTGAATTTTCCCATCCACCTCCGCTGGCCACGGACTGTCCCATCCACCTCCRTGCTGTTGGGGCCACAGCACAGGAAGGAACATTGCACCCTCGACATCATGAGCTCCTCGGCTTCTCTGGAAACCTTGTCAACCCATGCAGACTCTCCATATACTGCTGTCCTACTATGTGGGCACTCCAAGAGCAGCACAGTCAAGTCAACTGCACAGCTGCATTCTTTTTGTCACACGGCTGGCTTAGAGCACTCACTACTAAGCGAGGCTGGTAGAGGCTGAATTCAAGTCAGAATTGTTCGCAGCACAACTCTGAAAACCCAAATGACTTGGGCTACTTTTAAGCCTATGCTTAAAACTACTTTGAGAGTCTATGAGCTTTTATGAAACCATGAAAGGGCTATTCAAGTTAAGAATTTAGGCACAGATGGGAGAAGAGATTCACCCTAGATAGCCAACAAATATGTTGTAAAGCTGGGAACACAACTCCATTCAGTTAATTCCAGACAAATGCTGAATTCAGCCCTTAAGATATAATGGCCAGATACATAAAAYAAAGAGGTAGAACCCAAAAGTTACATAGAGTTGCTCCAACTAACTTAACCTCACATGAAACTGTGTTACAAAAGAATTTTATAGCATCTTAAGAAGCTACAGAGGGCCCTGTATAACAATCTTGCTTGCTATACAACATCATRCCTTTGAATTAACAGCTTGTGCTGTACGTGACATTGGGCAACAGCTCTCACGCGAATTAAGATCTAGCAAAAAACCTTAAGACTTACGTTTTAAACTTCCCTCTGTCACTGGCTCAATACCATGACACCCTGGTCAATTAATTGACTTATATTCATACTCGTAGCTTACAAAAGGAGGCTGATAAAAGGCCAAAGGATTTTGTCTGCTCCCCCCCYTTTTTTTGTTTTTACATCTGATCGCTTTTATAGAACTCAACATACAGTTTTTATAGAACTCAACATAAATACAGTTCTCATAAGATGTCAGAGCTAGTGTCATAAATGTCCATGAACACAAATACCTAGTTGGTTTCTCACTGGGGGAAAATTATATGAAACATGTAATTGTTTGTACCTTCCTAACGTTTAATAATCTTGGTTTTTTGGTGACRGCTGCACACTCCTACCTTCTAGAATAAGTAGCCTCAGAAAGCTGTTCCATAGGCAGCCCTCCACACCACTGCGGCCTTCCTACTTCTCTCTCCTATCCTGCTAGGCAGCATGAAACAAAAACCACTTGAGCCAAATTCTGTACATAAACCAAGCCTGGTTATAGCATGCAAATTCATCTGAATTTTCTCCCATTATAAACTTAGGACAGCAGAACATTAAAGATTAATAAAGATCTCCCCCGTCAAAGAACTCAGCTGCAGTTCCAAAGCACCTAAATGGCTCTGACAATTCAGTACGACTCCAGAGAGTGAAGAGCTAATGGAATGGACAGAAGTGTTATCTCTACATTTCAACTCCACTCAAAGATGTGTTAAGGTCACAGCTCAAAGGCTGCACACAGGTGCTGGAGACCCCAAGGCCCATAAGGTGACACAGATGGAGCTGGAAGCTTCTGGTGCACCTCCCTCACCATGAGACATTGTCAGAAGAGCACGGGGTCAGTCAGCTGCACGGGCTGAGACAGCAGCGTGTTCTGCTGCAATGCTTGTTCTGTATCCATTTCTGTTGGGTAAATAAAGCTCTGGCTTTTACCGTACACKAGGACGGTGTCAGTGAAAAGATGACCTGAGATAGCAAGGAAGTGAGACGGCGCAGTGCTGCGGAAGCCTCCCCCTGCCCAAAATGTCCCATAGCAACAAAGAGACAGTTCAACCATCAACAGTTTCAGAGTGGGACCTGTGAGCAAGGGAGGAAGTTATGGCACTGTTCTTGCCTCTCCCTCTCCCCTCCACCCTGGTCCCAAAACTTAAGGGCAGCGACAACGTGCAACAGCTCTCATGCCCTGACCCCTTCTCCATGGCCGATGGTTTGCTCTGGTGTACGGTTTGATAACTGCCAGAACCATCAAAATGAAGCAGAGGAACATACCAATACTTGTAGTTATAATACCTGTCACCAGTAGCATTCTGCATAAATAAAAAGTTGTGGAAACATCATATTTTTCCAGGAGAAAAAACAAATCCTAAAAAGCCCACATACCCTACTGCTGCAAATCTGAATTAGAGACACTTATTATAGCACTATCATGACACCACCTTTTCTTTTTCCAGAAAAAATCCTATAGGTCTGATAGTAGCCATATTGTTGACGTGGGTAATTAAAGGCTGTCATTTTGTCCAAAATTTATATAATGTGCAGTACAAAGTTCTCACTCCTGCAGTGCAGCTTAATAAACCCCAGGAGTATTCATATTTATTCCCAGACACCASTGAGATATTTTGATAATACACGTGTATTCATAAAATCATCTCAGAAGGCTTCAAGAGTCATGTTATTACATGTCCAGGAATGCCAAAAATGGATTTAGGTTCCCAAATTGCTATCCCACTGGTGGTTGCCTGTGAAATCCCCAGTATGAGAGTCTGCAATAAAGGAGGGTAAAAAAGCCCCCTTTCCTTCACTTCCTCAGAGTGAAATAGGACTTTAATGAGGATAGGAAAAAATATCAAGTCTGAAAATAAGATTTGACTAAAATCTGTCACCTCATTTCTAATCTTTCATCAGCTGTTACTGATTTCACTGTATTTTTCCCCTCCCTTTTCTTGTCTGTCCATTCTTCCTCTGCATAGTAAATACACCGTACTCAGTGCTCTACTCAAAACACATTTTCCTAACTTAGAATCTTATTTATAGTTAACTACACAAAAGGATAGACTGTAGTGTCTGCATGAAAGGCAGACAGCCGACGAATTAGAGATTAATCTCCCAAAAGTCTGCAATAATCCCTATATAACTATCAGGAATACAGGAAGAGAACATAGSCAGTATTTTCTTCACTAGACGCAGTATATACTACACATCAAGACCTTACAAAAAACTTGGATCTCCTCTAAAGTCAAAGAACAGATCTGATATTAACTGAGGTATCAATAATTGAAGCAAAGTTAAAATCAGAACTTCTGAGTGCCTCTCTATTGAGATACTCCTCTTTTACCCTATCACCACATAAGAGCTAGGCCGGAATAACAGGTATTTGAAAGTACTTGGTGCAAAAAAATCAGATACGTTTCTCACTGAGGCAGAAAAAAAAAAAAAGGAGAAAAAGGAGAAAGACAACCAAAAAAGGCATTTCTGAAAAAAAAAACAAAAAAAAACCACACACTCTGGGATATGGCTCTGATAGAAGAGATAACTTCAGAAAAAGATAGCTTTAGTCATGGAAACTCAGTGGCATGCAACAGAYTGGGAAGCTTGTCTTCCCTCTTTTTAATCTCAGCTTTGATTTGGGTAATGTTTTACTCCCATTTCTTGAGCATGAACCTTAGTGTTTGGCTGCTGAGTTGCAGAAGTGCCAAAAAAAGCCAGTAAGTGCAATTCACACAGAACCTCCACAGAAAGCTGGGTCTAGAGCAGGATTTATACACAAGTATTTGAGGCTCGTTGGCTATTTGGTTGGCTTGAAGTGTAAGAAAAGCTACAAAACCCTAAGACTGAGGTAGCAACACTCTCCAGCTGATGACAGCACTTAASGTAACCATGGAGCTTTCTGTTTGTTTTTGTCTGAGGGGGAGAGGGGCAGGAGGAGGAAGGGGGATGGCTTTGAAAATATTTTCTCCTTCCTTAAAGAGATCCTCTCCCCAGCTTTTTCCTCTAACAAAAGACTGAAGCCTGCCTTAATTTCTACACCTTTTAGATGGATAACAGCCTGCAGGGAGAATGCCACGGAACCAGCAGGTGGTAAATCTATTTATTCCTTAGCTTTCTATAGCATTCCGGACTGAAAAGCTTATGTTATATTATATGTTATATTAGTGTTACATACCACTAGTTAGTTTAAATCAGACATATGTATTTATATTTTTCATTGATCCTGTCACTTCAAAGGCAACTTTCCTCCCTTTAAGAAAACAGCAGGAGAGGAAAACCCACAATCAAATGTGCCTGGGAATGTGAGTTAATGAGATCCTCCATTTAAAGATTCTTTTTGCTTCAAGTTGAGCTGAAGTCTACAGTTGTGCAGCTCTTGTTCATCTTGCCAACAGACAATGAAAACCAACTCATAAATTATTTGGAGCTGCTATTTTTGCGGCTCTGTAGCAGTGCTATGCAACACGAAAGTACTGCTGTGTTTTGATGGCAACAGGTTATGCACTGCCATGAAAATATGTATTTCATAATGGCTCTGCTTATGACCTTGTAAGCATTACTTAAATGCTACAAGCAATGCTACCTTAAAAACACTAATTTCATAGGCATCACACACCTTGGCAGAYCCAAACAGGACAAAACCTAACAGGAAAAAACTGCCTCCAACACAATTTGCTAAGAAAGCAGCTTTGATAGCCTAAACATTAAACATGGAACCTGCTAACAAAAGAGTCTTGCTACAAACCACAAGGAACATTTCCTAGGGGACTGAAAAAACACCAAGACAAAACAACCATCTCTTTCACAAGATGCCTACATCTAAAACATTAGTCAAGAACTTACCTGGTGCCTAGCCTAAAAGCTACATTATACAAAACAACCACATATTTCCCCTTTTTATATAGGGAGATTGTCTTTTACACAGGATGGGCAAGATCAGTTTGATGCTTTCAGCAACAAGTAGCTGAYACCTTATCAAGCATATAATTGTTCATAAATTGAACAGTGATAGCTGAAGTGCTCAAATTACAGCACGTATTTTCATAATGGAAACATTTACAAAAAGATAGCAATGGTACATTATAAAACTTCTGATCAAAAAAGCTCCTGGGGAGAAGAAAAATGCCATAAACTGAAGAAGTTAGATAATGCTATAACTATTTTTAATCTACAGTGTTGAAATTATATTGGTTAACTGTTAAAAAAGTCCTAATCTATATTTACCATCTGATGTCTTCTGTAGCTCTGCTTTCAAACAGTTTATTTCTTTCTTCAGTTTCTCACTGTCTGCTTCTGCTGACTCTAGCTTTTTACCGCTCCTCTTTTCATTCAAGGCCTATTACAAAACGTGCACAAAAAAACAAAGAATGTCAGCTTTCATATTGTTAAGTGACAGGTTTTATAAAATGCCTACAGAACACAGATGTACTTAGACATTCTACAAAAAYAACAAAAAATATAAAATGAAAAAATATGTTCAATGTGTTGATATGATGTGTTGTAATACTAAGTATGATCTCCTGCCTAAGTTAAACACCATACACATACACAGTATCACTAAATCARGCCTACAACTTCCACCTAAACTATAAATGTTTTTTTGAGCAGACATATATTGGGACTGCAAGTGACAGGACCCCAATCATGTCATTCTTATATAAAATGTGCAATATATCTTCAGACATCTCTCCTTGCAGGAGCTTTGAGGTTACTTTTTTAAATCTGTAGAACAGCCTGATAAATGAGAACCCCTGAAATTCAAGTAAGTAAAACCATAAGCATYCAGAAGCTGCCCTGTAAATACTAGATACAAGAGCAGCATGCCTACTGTACTCTGAAAATGTCAGTACTATTATGCTTACCAGGTGTGCTCTCATCTTTCTGGAAAATATTATTTAATGCCTAAAAAGTGTCATTTCTTAAGGATTAGACCCCAATACTTAGACTTGCTGCTCCTACAGCTTCCATAARCCAACAAAACATCATCCCTGCTATAGGGATAGCAGGGAATTAGTCAATGTGCAGGGGTAGGATGACAAGCAGAATGACCAAGACGAACATCTGTCAGGTGAGCTCATRATATCTAAGAGACTGTCAGGAAATAAAGGAGTAAAAAGTGCTGATAAAACTTGGGAAACAGATCAAAGAAAAGAACTAAACAAATTCCCAGGTGCAATTTAATCCAAGAGCAGAGATTGCAATAGACTGCTGGCAGCAAAATTTTAGCCAAATTTGTCATGAAATAAAGCTGAGTGTCTCATACAGACTCTTAGTTCCATTCTCAGTTCTTTCTACTAATAGCAATAACCATTTATGTATTAAGTCTTATGCTCCATACAGCTASTGAATAGGAACCAACACACCTCACAGTCTAGGACAAATGCAGAGTATTTATACTAACATATTATAAATGTCCTAGTATAAAGTGCCTAGAGGCAATTTCTCTTACCTTTCTCTGGTGAAAAAAATAAAATAAAAATAATAAAAAAAGCCCTTGCATTATAGATATTATCATTTAGGGTCTTGCATGGCTTAGCCCCTGCATTTCTTAAGCCATGCAAGACCCTAAATGATAATATCTCTATAATGTTAAAATAAACTCAGTCTGAACTCTTGGCATCTTGAACAGGGTAGAGATCTACCTGGCTACCATATTTTTAAGAAACCATGTAATCAAAACCAAACAGACACAAAGACAGGAAGGCTGCAGTTCTAGTTTCCGGATATCAGTTACAGGCAGCTAAGAGAATGTGTCACCAGGGAAACCACATCTAAAAAAAAAAAAAAAAAAAAAAAAAAAAAAAAAAAAAAAAAAAAAAAAAAAAAAAAGACTTCCAGATGAATCCCAGCAGGACAGAGAAAGCATGTCAGGATGCAGCAGCAACATATGATAATATAAGTATACCAAATGCTAAAACTTCAGAATCGTTGCATACATTGAGGAGTACCTAAAACACACTTGACTGGTCCTTATTTTGATGGACCCCTCTCAAATAACASATTTTTTGCCTGCCTTTAATATTTTGTGTTCAGCGTCTGTTTCTATCTGAAGATTTACTTTTTAAATAAAAAAAGCTTGTGGTGCTAGTAACCACAAACACTCCTCCAGGAGTCAGAGAAAGACTGAAATAGGCCTGACAAACAGCCAACCGCAGGGTAAACAAGATTAATCTTAAACACCTCCCTTTACTTTGCTAAAATTTATTTAAATAAATATTTAATTAGTACTTTCAGGAGACCTAAAGACACTGAGAGCACAGGAAGATAGAAGTTCATTAATTTGGAATAATTTTCCTTCTTCATAACATGCTACTCAAGTTTTTATTCAGTATTCTGAATTACAACTTGTAAGGAAATAGTTCATTCTTCCTCACTGAAAAAGAAAAAAGTCCCAAAACATTTGGTATCAAAAAGTTTCAAGTATTAAAGTCCCCCACCAGGTTATTTCATACTACCTCCTGTTTAAGAAAATAACTGAGAAAGTTAAGATACCTGCTGCAGTTTTTCATTCTCAGTTAAGTATTTTTTGGCTGCTTCAGTGGTGTTRTTCACTTGCGTTTCCAGAGCTTGTTGAGTTATCATTCCTTTTGCCAACTGAGTAAGAAGCGTAACAATACGTCTCAATACCCTAGAGAAGAAACACAGAGAGAAACACAGTAATTCACAGCACAAGGGGAGAAAAAAGAAAAAACATAACTCCCTTTTCCCTAGCTTCGTATTAGATGAGAAACAAAAACATAAAGATCTGTTTAAGTAATTAAAGAAAAATAACCAGAAACACCACTGATAAATAAAGTTGAAGAGACTTTCATCATCAAAAAGTTAGACCCCAGCTCTAATTTTTACCTCCTGAAGAAAACAAACCCAAACCACAATTGTTGTGGGGCTAGAAACTTGGTTTGCTTGAAGGCTGAAATACACTTAAACAGTTTGGTGTTTTAAGAATGATGGATCAAGAAAAGGAGGAGCCAAGCAACCATGTTAGGGTAACGAGTAAGATATAAACGTTTTATTAAAGGCCTGACTAGGATAAAAGTAACAATATGAACCTATTAATCCTTAGTACTCCACTGATACCATGTAAATCTGAACACAGATGAAAGCACCCTAGGGYACCTCAAATCCAAGCTTTGCAAATATCTTCCTTAGTCTGAACTTCCTGAGACACCTAGTGATGCCTCTTTGCATCACTTCTTTTATACATTATCTTGRAGCCTTTCACAGTGATAATGTTGCTGAATAAAGGAAAAGCCAAGACAACAGTATTAAATTAACTCCTATAGCAGACTTGCTCTTCAGAGGACACTTGAAAATCCATGCAGTTTTCCAAATTGCAAGAGCATTATCAGAGCCTGTTAACTTCCCAGGTAAGCTAAAACCCCACTTTCCCTGATTTTTATCTAGATGATCTCTAGAGGTCCCTTCCAACCTCAACCATCCCGTGATTCTGTGACACACTGCAGAGGTCTCCTAGACTGCTTGCATCCAGACCTGCTGTCCTTCCAGCRCACACTGAGGTGGCTGCAGTCTTCTCCTCCCCAAGCACTAGTGCCTGCAATCATGCAGCTGCCACCAGCTGTKTAAAGAGTGCCTGGCCAGCAAAAGCAGAGGAAACCATCTACAAAAGGCACTTTCCACAGCCCTGCCTGTGCAGACCTGTCCTCTGTGCCTTACCAATAAACTTGAGTGGCTGGTTGCCAGTCCCAAGGCAAGGCCCAAGCATTCCTGCTGCTCCTCTGCAAAATGCTATCCATCCTCCTCTTCCCTGTCTTTCCTGAAAAGCCTGTATTCATCCATTGCAGCACTCCACACATACAAGCTCTCCTGTAAGTCTCTGCAATACCAACGAGGCTGGAACTCTGCAATGGCACAGGTTTCTACCTCCTCCTGGAGGATTTCCATGCTGTATGCATTTGTATTCAAGAACTTAAGGTGAGTCACCARTCACACTGCTTTCACAGGTTCTCCACAACTTTCCTGCTTAAGTTTTCTATGAACTTCTCCGTGACATTTGCATACATGCATCCTCATGACTTCTCCTGAAGAGATCCACTAAAATGGCAACACATCAGTCCAGAGGCAGAAAGTTTGTCAGGAGATTCTGTAATTCCAGGTATTTTTTGTTGTTGTTCCCCATTGCTCCTGTRTATCAGGAGAGCATCAACCAACTCACTGGAAGAGCTACAGGCACAGGAGAACATTCTCTGCTCTGAATCACCAAAAAACATAGGACAAAATCTGACCAACACTCCTATTCCTATTTATTCACATTACTTGTCTCATTAGTTTAAGTGTTCCTTGACAAATTGAGAAGATTTGCAGGTAATCTTGACTMCTGAGAAAATGTGAACAAATCTTAGCTGCTACTGGCTGATATAAAACAGTTCCTTCTGTTATCTTGTGTTTTAGCTGCATTTAAATGTGGTATTGCTTTTGAGGATGTTTTAAGTGCTTGATTTAACAGCAGGACTGCAATCCAAGTGCTTGATCTGAAATAATATGAAGCCTTCCTGAGAAGCTGAAATATTATCCCACAGTTCGCGACCCTGAGCTTCAGATGAAATGGTTAAAGCTAGACTRCAGCATGCTTCTGAACACACTAGGAAGCAATAACACAGGTTGGAGCTACACAGTAGAATTATTTTAAACACTGTTTAAGTTTGGGGGCTCCTCTTTTTTTAAAGAAGAAAAAACAATTTTTCTTTGTTTAGAAAGAAATCAGAGAACAGATCTAAGGAAATAAGTATTCCCTGAAGAAACTTCTCCTTCAGGAGAAGTGCTTTCTCAAACACATTCAAAATGTTTCTTTCCACATGTTGTTCACATATCTTTCCAATCTTCAAACATTTGTATGGTATTACTTTCCCTGATCTCATTTGCCCGCTAGTATAGCCAGTCTGCTTAATTTTTTTTTAATCCCTTGAAATCGACCTTCTGATCTTCTAGTTGGGTTACCTGGGGCAATAGTTTGGTAAGAATTGTGCTATGCAGAAGTTAGAGATGTGTTATACTTACAGCCAAAGAAATAAGGAGAAGCCCGAGATATAAAGGTTTCTTTGTGATCGRAAGAGTTTCATCTGGATATGATCATAGGCACTGGTATTGACATTTACAACCTTTTCACTCATATGAACAGTTGAGTACTTCTTAACTTCTCTAACAGCATCTGTAAGTAAAAATTCATTGTTTGTATCCATATATGTATATTGATACACATGTATGATAAACCAGACATAATACTAGAAATACATATTTGGGCTTCCTGCGCAGCAAATAGGCCTAGCACAAGTAGTGGCATCATTTATGTTATGCATCAACTTTAATTGTAAGCCTTGATCAAGCACTGAAGCAATAAGAGTGTTACTGGAGCTCTGCCCAGTCACTGCCCCAAACCTGTTTGTTAAGCAGCTGTGTCCAAGGCAGTCAGCAGGAATGAGGCCAAAGCAACAACTTCCACGAGTGCTACCAGAGAGCCCAYGCGCTGCGTGAAGAAGGCAGCGCTGTCAAGCTGAACCTAAACCCAGACCAGCGGGCAAACAGTAAGAAGATGGAAGAAAGGGAAAAAGAGATTCCTTCTCAAGTATTTGCCTTATATGTTTTGTTTYCCCCCCCCAAGCTAAGCACATGTTTTAGTAATAAAAGAAGCAGCATCTATTTAGTGCTTGAATGGCAGAAGAAAGTCCTTACTGATTTCAATAACTTGGGAAGACTTCAGTAATGCAGCGCTGAACATGAACAGAAGCAATATGCTAAGCTACACCACAGCTACCCTTCATCCTCCCCGCTACATACTCTTAGAAGGTGTACAGAAACAACAGCCAGCCTAGTGACAGCTTCTATTAAACTACCAACTTTAGGTCACCATACAAGGCAATACAATAATAATAAATAATACTAATTAAATATTAACATTTAATTATATAAGATTTTTATATATAAATACATTACTTAATAGTACATTTAATTTTAATAATAAAAATGATTTTTTTGGGGGGGGGAGGGGCAAACTTTGAACAATATAACAAAGATTAAGATGAAACAAAATTTCCTACTTCCTTGCTATGGAAAGACTCTAGGCCTGCATTTATCTATCATCTTATGCTACAGCCACACTGCTTTACTTTATCCAAGTCTGCCTTTCCTCAAAGGCCAGTGATTCACCAACTCAGAAAGCAAGCTTTGACTGAAGCTTCTGACTGGAGTTCAAAGAGTAAATGAAATCCACCACTTCTCTATCTTAAACGTATGCTTATTTTAGATCTTTAGCAGTATAATCTTGCAATAAATGGTTTATTTCAGATAAATAGATATTAGATGTTTAGGAACATATGATAAAAATGCTTATTTCCATTTCTAKTATTTTATTTGTTATTATTTGTTATTAGGCTATAGTTATTAGATAACTATATTGTTATCTAGTATTTATTTATTATTTATTTGTTACTATATTATAGTGCAGCACTATTTGGACAGCAACTGAGAGAAAGAGTGCCATCTACTGCAGGCTGAGTGGCTTAGCCTAATSCTCCTACCAAATCTTTCAAGCTCATTTTGCTTGTGTAGGAAAGTGAAACCAAGCAACAGGCTGGATGAAGCTCCATTTCCCCCCCACTATTCACTGCTACATTATTATTGCATTTGGATTCCTAGTATTCACAAGAACATGGTATAATCCCTCTCCAATTTCTTGTAGAACTGCTAAACAAATAAATTGCCTTCCATTAGGCCTGAATCCTTCCAATCAATCAACTGCCACAAACCCCACACACTTGCTTAATTTTGTTTGTTAACAATTTAATACTTACCAAAAAACAAGACGATCAATAAAATTATTATTGTAAGGAATGCCTTGTTCCAAAAAAATGCCAATTTGCTCCACAGAGAAATCATAAAAAACTTCTGCCATCTGAAAAAAAAAAAACCCACCCCACAGTGTGATTGCAAAATAATTTAATGCTTTAAGAAGAGTAYGAACATAGCATATACACAAGAAAGCCTTGATATTGATAGAGACCTAAGAAAGCAGTTTTAATTGCAACAGAGTTTAGATTAACGTACACAATTTACCCAACAGTTCACCTCCCACACTTCTCACTCATTTTCTGTTCGTTGTGAGTAGAGGTAGACAAAACTAGTTTGACCTGAGAACATCTTGTACAACAGCAGGTATTCTCCAAATGTGATTTAGTTTAGCTTTTGGTTTAGTCAGCATGACTTTATCATCACTGTTCAGCCACTAGGACACCACAGTGAATTCAGAGAYGGGGCAAATAACATAAAACCTATGCTGCAATTGTGCTCCTTGTCGCTAAATGAATAAAAGGAAGGAAAAAGAGAGAAGGAAAAAAAAAAAAGCCCCCCTCTCCCCCCACCACACACAAAAACAAAGCTCCTCAATTTAGATAATTTCAGCTCTTCTACTTTTATATTGACGATGCGAGTCTGCTTAGTTTTAAAATAAAGGTCCACATTGTTATTGCACTGTAACTTAAAAGTGAAAACAAAAGGRGAAGCCTCAGGTTTACATTTTAATGTGAAGTGTCAAAAACCTCTTACAAAAATATAGATGCGCTGGCTAAGGATGCGGCCTCAGAGAGATAGAGAGCTGAAGAGAGAGCAGGAGAGGTGAGGAGCACTTCTCTTCAGCAGACACCTGCTACATCCGCAAGAACCCTCAAGTTGGTGGCACCAAGGACAGGCATCTGGTGTGTTTGACTGAGCTGGACCATTAGGTCCCAGCTAGTTAACAAACTAGTTTATCTGCAGGAGGCAGAGCTAGAATCAGCATTACCATGAGGTAATGGTAAAAATACCAGCTTCTGTTAGAGAATATACACTCTGCAGARACTGTTAAAATCAGTCATTCAGCAGAGCAGCTTCAAACCTAGTCAGAATCTGATTCCTGCCACCTTCYGCTTGTTCTGCACCAGAAACACAAAAATATTTTAGCATCGTATGTGCAGCAAGCTCAATCTTTCATCAAGAACCTGCGACAGTCCAAAGGAAGTCATATTGACCAACTTCTGAATGTGGGATTCTCCAAACTTCACCCTCATCTTCACTCAAGATGAAGCAATTACTTCAGGTACTACATTAGGTCAACTATATTGCCAAGTCATAACAAGGCTAAGAGTAARGCTCTCTACTACAAGATGCTGTGACCTTTATTTTTTGCTGTGACCCTTATTTTTTTCTCCAGAAGTACAGACATTCACACATACTAGTGCTGAACTTCCTTTTGGTGAGAGAAAGCATATAAATACAACCCTTCAGTACTATAACGGTGGCCCAAACTACATATACCACATGCCCTTAGCAGCACGGTTCTTTTGGAAAACTTGAATTTTTATATTGTCAAAATATTTTTGCGTGTGCAGAGAGGTTGGACTAGATGACCTCTAAGGTCCCTTCCAACCTTACACATTCTATGATTCTATGATTTTCCAAGATTTTAAAAACTTGTTAGCAAATTGAACATAACACATAAGGGATAAATGGATTTCTTTCTTTCAGAAGCCACTACTGTAAAGAATAACTGAATGCTACAAACCAGACTCACTGAGGCTGAGGCAAAAGCCTCTCCTTTGTGTATTAAGAAAAAAAAAAAAAAAAAAAGGAAACAAAACACTGAGTTTGTCATTTGAATAAATGTCTCTAGCACTAAGGTTATAARTTTGTCTTTCAGCTTCAAATACTGGATTCAAAGTCCTATTTACATCGTAAGTGAAACCAGCTTTAATACTCTCCTCATATCCGATACACATCACCAGCCTTCAGACATTCTTGTAGCTAGTTTCTTCACACATTATTAATAACCTGCTGGTTACAACTGCCATAATATTTCCCCCTTCACACACATAATTGCGTTTCTTGACTAGAAAATGGTAGAAAATACGAGAAGTCAGTAATCTATTTTGAGATGTTAAACTTCCTGGGAGCTGCCTTTTAAGAACTGAGGTTAAATTTGATTTGTAGGGGATCCAATCGCCTTTAAGAAAGCGAAAGCTGCATTCTTTATATGTATTCTAAATACAGCTAAAGTTGCAGAAAGCAGACATTTAATCCTTTCACCCAAATCTAAGGCAAGCAGCAAGTTTTAGTGTTTCATTCTACTTAGGAAAAAAAAAAAAAAGAAAAAAAATAAAGAATTTTGTTTTCTCCAGAAAAGCATTAGTCACTGTGTTTCTCCAGCCTCCAGTACAGAATTTATTTTCCCTAGCTTTCCTTACTTGTGAAAAAGAAACAGCCTTACCCAAGCCAAACATCTAATCTTAAGGCAGTAACGTAGGCCTCGTCGTTGTACACAGTGAGAGCAATTAATGCCTTTTGTTTCTGTTACCTTTGCCTTAATCAGGGGGTTTATCTGACTAGAGCGGATTCTTTCTTACATCACCACAAGATCCTCCTCCACAAGCCTCGCAGGGAAGGCCGGGGCAGAGGCCACTTGCCAGGGCAAGGGAGAACAGCTGCTGCTCACCCAATTGAGGGGTCGGAAACACATAAATACACAATTATAATTTAAAAAACTGCTTAAAGACATCTATGGGTCTGGAAACTCCYGATGCCTGGGTCCAAAAGGGCATCCACGTCGCTCCTTTTGCGAGTAGTTGGGGACACAGGGGAGATGGACACGGACACCCCGCACACATGYAACACCTATAGGTACCCAAGCCCTCGCGCGCGAGGCGGGCGGCTCCTACCTCACGGGGGAGATGAAGGGCAGGCAGAGCAGCAGCACCGCCGCGATCTCCCCGTACAGGAAGGTAGCCACCGCCGTCCACTGGAACGTCATGGCGGCCTGCGGGAACCGCGGCCGTTAGCGCCGGCCCGGGGGCCCTCCCCGCGGGGGAACCRCCTCGCAAGTGACTGAACCCCAACCAAAGGGTGGCGGGGACCCCCCCTCCTCCCCCGCCCCGGGATCCCTCCCTGCGGGCAGGACGCGCCAGGCGGGACCCCCCCCCCCCACCCGGCCGCCATGAGGCGGCGCCGCCCCCCCCCTTCCCGCGCGGCCTCCGCAACCTGCTGCCTCCGCGCGGAGCCCGATGGCGACGGGGGGACGGCCCGATGGGGGCGGGAGCGCCGCTTCCTTCCTCCCTTCCCTTCCTCCCTGCTATCGGCGCGGGGCGGAGCGGGCAGGGCCGAGGCGGAGCGGGGCCTAGGCGCCGAAACGCGGCGCTTTTATGCGCGGGGAGCGGCGGCTGGCGCGGGCTCCCCCTGTCCCGCTGCCCGCCGTGCCCGCCGCCCCTCTCGCCCCTGGCCGCCCTGCCGCCTCCATGGCGCGTTTGCCACTTGCCCCGTTCACGTGGCCCTCGCAGCCGGCCCAGCCGTGACTGTGCACGACCCTGATCTCCAAGGCCCCGAGCTGCTCCCCAGTGTCCTCAGCTGCTCCCCAAGACCCCGAGCTGCTYCCCRAGGCCCCGAGCTGCTCCCCAGTGTCCTGTTCCCCAAGGCCCCGAGCTGCTCCCCAGTTACCTCAGCTGCTCCCCGTGACACCCCATAGCACCCACAAACCCGTCCGTGCTGCCTGTCCCTGCTGCCTCCCCACTTCTCCAGGGTGTTTGCGCCCTCCATGGTTCTCAGCACCCCCCTCACAACCTGCTCCCCACTGCTGGGGAGTCCTGTACCGATTAATCCCCGATTAGTTGTTGAGCAAAACAATGCAGATCATTTAAGTGCTGTAAATAGCAGCTCTTTGTGCCCTAATCCACCRGGGCTGCAATGGGTTGGGACTTCGCTGCCAAAATGCTTGGGGCTCACGTTTCCGTTTCCCAGGGCTGGTGCTCAGCGGGTCCAGCTGACGTTTCAGCCTTTTTCCAGTTGCTGCCAGCAATGCCTGAAGGAAAGGCTGGGTCCCGAACACTGTGCAGAACTTTCCGAGAGCAAAACCACTAGTCACCACTTCAGCCCAGTCCTCACAATGGGAACAGCGTGGCTTTTAGGAAATATTTATAGTATGTTTTCATAAACACATTCAATAAGAAGCAAAAACGAAACCTAAGCACTTAAGGTCTTAGTTATTAAATTTTAGCTATTGGCCTGCAGCCATTATACTCTGCTAAAGCTATAAAAATGTTTTTAAAAGACTCTCTGCTTCAATTGCACAGCGATTTCCACTCCTGCACCGCTTACCAGCTCTTACTGGTGCGGCAGTTTGCCCACGGAGCAGCCCAGCCCTGTGCTGCTTGGCCTGTCCATGCACGTTCCCGCTGGTGTCGAGGCCCAGCCTGCTTTTCCAGTCGGGAAAGCCCAGGACGAGAGACTGCCTCTGTACGGAGCGCTGTGCATTTCCATGGCACAGACACGGCTGCGCGTTCGGCAGCGCCCGGGCGGCTGGTGAATGCAGAGCTTTGGAAAAATGAAAAATCCTCTGAAACACCCTCAGTAAGGTAGAGAAGGCAAGCTGCCGTTGAAATAGAAATGCCCGAGTGTGTCCTAACAACGGAATCCTCTAAATCCTCTACTGAAAGGGGAAGTGGAAGTTCTGCCCTGCTGCGCTCCGGGCTGCCTTGTGCAACTGCTGTGCAACCATCACACGCTGCATTTGCCTGAGCATCMACCCAAGACAGCAGAGGCCCAAAGAACTGCTCCAGAAGAGAAAATGGGATCGTACGGGGAACACGAGGGAGTGGAGGCTCCGTCAGTAGGGTGAAAGGTGCAAGGAAGCAGAAACTTTGATGAAAACACAGCATTTTTGCACAGGGTGGCTTAAAAGAAGAGCTCTATCAGCTGTGGGAGATGCCAAAGCAAAGCTTTTGCATTTTGCTAATTCGAGAAGAACTTTTAAAAAATTGGAAGTTAGATAGGAAATGGAAAGATCAAACACCTACTGATGTTACAATTAAGTTACACAAACAAGGAATATGCCCAGTGATTTTAGAGCTGGAGATCTGTATTTTCCCCTACTCAAAGGGTTTATGAGAAATACGACATTTTAAAATGACTGGAAGTTAAATAATTCTCTCAAAGATAATATCTTTAGCAATTTATAATTACTTATAAACAACATACGCTTGTCATTCAGAGCATGACATCAAGATTCCACTTTTGCCACTTCGTTTTCTGTCAACAGAGAGAAGTGCATGTTCACAAAATTGTTAAGAGCAAGAAGCCATCCACTTCACCTACAGCAGGTGATGATAAATTTCCAATGACTTYTATGGTGAAAAATTGGGCCAGATCAAGCACTCCCTAATTACCAGCAGTATCAACTGCAACCTAAGCCTTATACTTCAGGCAGAAATTGCTGTGTGATTGATATCACACAGGCACAACAACTSCTGCATTCAAAACTGTCAAGAATCTAGTTTCTAAATAGGTCAAGGTATTTCAAGTACTCTAAAGCAGTGTTTTCCCCTCTATTGAAAGGAAAGCCTTGCATTTCTCTTATTATATTGTGCTTTACTTAATGAGCAGCTTTCTCTGCTACTTTGTGCTTCATAGGGCAGTTCTATCAAATGGTACATGACTCCACTGTCATAAATATTGAATGAGACTTGATGACTCGGGTCACCCCTTTCARCCTTTTGGCTTGTATGATGTCTGATACTCCTACTAAAAATGAGCAAGAGTGTTTTATGCCACTGCAATAGAAAAATGATGACAATTTAGATACTTGAACGGTAAGAAGATTTGGGCAATGACATCAAGGGCCAAAAAAAGCTCAGACTGTATATAGAGCATTTAATAAAAATAATTACAACTATATATAAAAGCAAGCCATTTATTTAGAAAATTTAGAACTATTCATTTGTATATTCATAGCAGTATCAGAGTCAGGATTCCTAATTACAAGTAAGCAAGTTTTGGTATGAAATTCTGTGTAAACATACARAGGAAACAAATGAATTGATTACAAATAATTGCACTGCATAGAAGATGTGCAAAGTTTCCCCTGCAGAACAACTGCAGCTGGTGTGCAATTTTATTATCTTGTTCTGATTTTCACTATTCTGTCCTATACAAAGATTCAAAGCCAAGTTGTTGTCAGGCTTTCATAAGCAACATGCCCACAGGCAGAAAAGATTGCAAGAACCCCACAGAGAAAATCTGTGAGCTTTTCTTTGTCCTATAAAGCTCTGTTTTAGTAGGTGAGAGGATTTAATCTTGTATATAATTATTACACAGTAGATAAAACTGCATTTAGTCTGAACATTCAAATCTTGCACTTCAGGCCGAGCTAGTTTTCTACTTAAAACAGTGCAATTTAAAACTTATACACAACTCAAAGTTCCAGATATCAGATATGGAAATAAACCTGGGATAGAAGATGACAGAAAGGATAACCAAGTAAGATGAAGAAATGGTTTAAATTCCTACTCATAATTCATTATCCAGTGCAAGGTACCAATTTTATCAATAAGTGGTATTATAAATACTTTAGGTAATCTCAACTCAAGTATATGTCTTATGCTTATGCTTTAAACAAGATTGGAGGGACTGTATTGGAACCTCCTTTTTTAGGAAAGTTTAGTTGTATACTCTTGAGTTGTATGTAAGTTTTAAATTGCACTGTTTTCAATTAATTAAATTGCAAAAGGAACATAAATTTAAGAGAGTAATATTCTGAGCTTCAAGGTCTCACCAGCTCTGAATATATACAAAAAAATTCCTCAAATTGAAAGTTCACTTTCTCCTAGATAGAGCAAATATTTCTATGATTGGTCCCAAAATTATTCTTTTGGTCTCTAATAGCTGGTGTTATTTTTGACAAGTCCTCATTTTAGTAAGTTTTAGCAAGAAAGATCCCTAAATTTGCAAACATACTCTTATAAGCAATTGTCTTGTACAAAAAATAATTTCCTGGAGTCTTTAAACAGTCAGTCCAAGTAATGCATTATAAACAGARTCCCACATTTATGGAATGTGGACTACTGCTTGAGTAGAAAATGCTAATATAAAAATACTAAAAATATAAACTGTCAAGTTGATCACAATGTAATAATGTATTGAAAATATTTACACAGTATACCAACATGACTAATAAATAGGAGACCAAGTAAAACTACAGCAATGCATTGGCAATTCCAAAATGAAACTCTTCATACAACACATACATACAGAATCTAAGTTATCACACACCATAATGATCATTCAGATAATCTAAAACTGATGAGGTACTTGATAAAACATTGAAAACTTTTTTCTCTTGTTTCGAAGTTATTCGTTCCATCATGTACATTAAGTGATGGTGAAAACATGTAAAAGGAGTTCCGTGCTCAAGAGCAATGCTGACCCAGTCCTGGATGCACTTCAAAGGCGTCTCCTCGTATCCAGCAAACATAGCTGGGTTTGCCAAGAGTCCTCGAGCCACCATTACACCTTCAAACAAGAAATTAAAACAGAAAGTTACAATAAAGTTTACATTTAACATTAAATTTTCCTGTTGATTTGGCATAGCACCTACTATGGCAAACATATAAAGTTTGTGGACTACTACAGAACGAGTTTATAGCTACATCAGAGGAATCCACTTAACATTCCAAGCCCCAAAGCACCTATGTCATCTGTGAGAAAGTTCAACTTCATGATATATCATTCCAGAAATTCTGAAACAATACACAAGATACAGAAAAGAAGCCTTTCTCCCTTGCTTTWTAAACAGCAATTCAGTTGTATTTTGTTTTCATATGCTACACACAAAAGCACTTTTAATGCCACTCAGCTGATTAACTGAACTAGAATCATCCTTCCCACTGCACTCCATGTCTCAGTTACAGGAACTCAGGGACTCTTGATCTGCAGCACATTTTTACTTTCCAGATAAACCAGCATATTGGCAACTCAAATCCTAAACTGTAAAATAAGTCCAGCCAAGTTCAATTGTTATTCTTCTGTGCACAAATGATTCAGTTTTGCTTGCAAAATCACAAGATAAGATGACCAAGTGTGCCAAGTTTCTTCAAGTACTGTACATGTCGAAAAGAAATCCAAAGTTTTGGGATTGTACTTCCTACATTTTATATATATGTTTTTCTTAAAACACAAAAATACTTTATACTTTTGTTTTTTAAGGTCACTTGAGTTAAGAGACCATTCATTTCTATTACATATTTTCTTTTGTATTGTACTCAATATCCCACAGTATTTTAGGCAACAGCTACTTCTGCCTGCTTTGGCCTTGAGAGGGAAGCTGCTATGGCAGTTTGGTAGCATCAATTTCTGTTGTTGTCCCTAAACACTAATAATACTGGCTGTTCTCTGTCCTGTTTGTCTGTAAGATGCAAACTCTGTATTATCTAGACCACTCCTTCAAACCCTATATTGAATTTTCACACTGCCCTGAAATCCTAGACATGTACAGGAATCCACTGTGACAGGCACCAATTAACTGCATGGATTCTGTGATTTTTTTCTGCCTTTTTTTATTTTAACAGTTGTAGTGTAAGACAGATTGGACACCTACAGACAAGACTGTCATTTCTCACTGTGTCCTTGAACCTACCCATCTTAATTGTGGTTAAGCATCTAGCTTAACCTATTTCCTTTTCCTGTGCYATATTACCCCAAGAAAACTACGTCTGTATGCAGGGAATAGCGTTTTCCAAGACAAATTTTATAGCTTGACAAAAGATGAAGAGCTTTGTAAGAAGAGAGAATGGATGTTTGACGATGCTTCTGAACACTACTACTGAATGAGATGGCATAATTAAGTAAAGGGTTTTGTAATTTGCTCTTGAAATCTTTGTGAGTTTATGATTTTGTAAGGCATCCAAAATATCCCTTTTTCGCTCCTCAAAGTATGAAAAAAGTCACTCAAATCATGCCCTACTTCGAGATAAAATACTTAAAAGTTTGATTTCCAAGTTTATATAAAAAGCAGTGTTTAATCTTACCATCTGCTCCTGTCAACTGATGAACRTTTTCAGCATCTTTTAAAGTTTTAATGTCTCCATTAGCCACAACAGGAATGGATATACTTTGTTTAATATTTTTAATTGCATCATAATGTACAGGCTGATGTCTTTCTTCTACATTTCTCCCATGTACTGTAATCCACGAAACTCCACTTGCTTCAGCTTTACGACACAGATCAACTGTTCTTTTTAAATCCTCATGGATCCTAAAATGCCAAGGAAATACCACTTAGTAATTTATTGGAATTGCTTAAGAAACCATCAGGTAACAAAGATGATACAAATAACTAAAGAAATACTGTTGACAGGTAAGGAGACATTTTAATAAAAAAACATATTTTGTTATATTCAAATCAGTATTTAATTTAGTATTGTCCAACTACATAATATCTGAAATAAACATGGTGAGCTTTTGAGTAAAGCCACTCAAAAGATTCTAAAATAAATGTTGCATCAATTTGCATAGTGTTGTGAAGAAAACAAAAAAAACCAAACAAACAGAAAGCAAGCTCTAACAATTCTCCTTTTCTGAGATATCACAAACTGAGTTGAAACATAACTGAACAGCAAAGGTCTTGCAGGASTCATTCCAGGAGTTATTCCAGGTGTTATTCCAATAGTGGACAGAGTGTTGCACGACACAAAGCAGGGCTGAACAAGGCCTTCCAAAAGCTCAGGAGGTGATGAAAGGGATCAGATGCTTTCCCTCTCAGCAGCAGCTGTGGGAGGCCAGGTCTCTGTTTTACTGCCTCTCCCTTAACGGACAACAACATCGGTGGCTCTGGACTCTAGCAGCTCACAAAGTTGTCATGATCATACAGACTATGCTGCCCGTTGCTTTTCTGTTACAGAACCCTACATTTTGAACTTGTTTGAGTTGAATGAACTTAATTTCTTTTGGAGAAGTTTTTCTTAATTTCTTTCTGGCATGCTGCGTGATACCTGGGTTAGCTAAAGGCTATGCTTATTCTACTCTCTGGGATTTTTTCTTTACCATTACACTAACTTCTAAAAGAACTAAAGTTCTTTTACTTTAGAAAATATTGGGGGATTCTTACACATACTGGAAACAGCAGCAAATTAGACCTACCTTATTTTAATAGATATTGAAAACCGAGGGTTGTCAATTTGATTTCTTACATGTCTCACCATATCTTGGACTAGCTCTGGTTTGTTAATTAAGGATGCACCATAACCTTCTGCCATTGCCCATCTTTAAAGGAAAAAGAGAAATGTTTGTAATCTGCATTCAAAACAAAAGGAAAAAAAGAAACCTACTCATCATTCAGCCAAATACAACAATTTCTCTCCTTCTGCCTTGATAATATGTGGTTAAGTAAACAGAGATAGTAGTGGCTGTAGTCCGCTGATTCTGTGATGCATTTGCAGCATTATATTACCTTCAGTCTCTATTTTACAATTAGAACTTTGACTATTAATTATTAGTAATTAATCTCTTCCAGTTCAATCTTCTGTCTACAGAATGGACTCACAAGGAAATCAYGAAAATAAATTACCATTTGATTAACACTGATTTAGATCACAGATAAATAGTCTGGCTCTCCAGAAAAGTGCTTGCTCAAATACTGTAATTATAAGTCATGACAACCTAATTAGAACTGACAAATTAAGTATTTGCGCCATAATATTATCTTTTGCTTTCCTACATTTATTATTTGATCGTTTCACTTAGAAAAACACTGCTTGACAAGTATGTAATAAATGGTTCTCAACTGAGACAGTTAGAGAGAGTCTTCATTTGTGCATTAGTACTCCCTGTCTCACTGACAAGATAAAAAATCTTTATCAATTTATTAAGGGGGTAGATCACTGATTCACTGTATTTATAAACCTAGTAAAAACTGGGAGAAGTTATTTTCAGCACATCCTGAATAATATAATCTGTATAATTACATTTTAGAAACTATCTTTCACTTGCCAAAGTCTGAGACATCAGAGACTTGCCTCATCATTTGGGGAATTGCTACATCACTTCTCAACACACTCTGCAAATTCCTTGTAATGAGGCTCTTTCTGGAAAGTCAAATAGCATGACATGGCATTGGCAATGCATATTGAACAGCTGTTGAGAAGAGATGGGCACTGAATGTTGGCTCACGAATGGAGTATCTCAGAAAGGAAAAGGGGCAAGTTGACAAGTACACCTGGTTTCCTCAGTCTCACCATGATGACAGGCGTCTCAGGGCAGTGTTTTACCACAAAGACATTTCTGTCTTACACTTTAAAATGCTATTACTACCTCAAGCTTTATTTTTTAAGCCTAGACAAAAACGACCATGAAAATGAAGACCAGCATCCTTTACTTTCAAATAATTTAACTGTATTTGCACAGCTTTTTAAAAAACTTTACCTCTGAGGGCAGCCGCAGTTCAAGTCTATCCCGTCTGCAAAAGGACAGACAATTTGGGCAGCATCGCATAAAACTTGTGCTTCTTTAGCTGCAAACTGAACAATCAGTGGATGATCCCCTACTCAAATGAAAAAAACAATTGGAGATTGTAAAAAAATGTGACTGTTCCATTAAGCCTGGATAATCATCAACATTTCTTTCCTAAATTCTTTATAAAGTGTATATTTGTTTACAAAACTGTTAGCAATAGTTGTCTAAATCAGTAACTTGTTTAAAAAGAGTATTAGTTCACTCTATGCGCAAAAAAAATCCCCCCCCCAATTTATTCTTCATATACTTTTTGAATTATTCTTGGATGTTTTTAGACCCAGAAGTCCTAAACATTAAAAACAAGTAAAACCATTACTGTTGCCTCTATCTTCAACATAAATAATCCATCATTTCTCTCACTTTTCTTCATTATTCTCCTCTATTAAAGCAAAATCTCAAAGTTTAAATTAAATTGCCATATAATTTTCAATTGATTTCAAAGGTGGCTCTTCCTGAATTATGGAAGCAGAACCAGGTGTGTTCTATTACTCTCTTTTTAACAGTAGCCTTTTCACCTCTTCTTGTGGGGGTGACACCCCAGCTAAAAATGCTGCCATAATTGATGGTGATGCTGCCAAGGCCTTGCCAGGGCCCTCCTAGTGCTCTGCTGAATCTCCACACACTGAAACTCCTAGCGCTCAGCACAAACCTCCACACCATTCCCCGCTGTGCCACGTAACCTTATGAACTGCTCTCTTGGGTTTAGTGGGAATATGGGGAATCTTTCTGCGAATGACAGGATTTTTAGGGATTATTTATTATCTTATATTAATCAACTTATTTAAATTAAGCTAAACAACTCCCAGGCATTTCCCTTTCTTTGTTGCAGCCCTTTTTTTTCCCCCCCTTTTTGTGCTGTTTTTCACCTGTAATGCAATAGGCAGAGCAGCTTTAGCAGTTTTGTATCAAGCTGGAAGCAAAGTGTCACTGCTCCTCAGCTTGGGTCTGCTGAACTCCTTCTGATTTACTAAGTCCTTGCAGAGRGGCAGACACTCATATGGAAAATGGTCTCCTCTTTTACAGCTGCTGCATTACCTGAATGGTACCTAAAATATCCCGAACAGTCTTAGCACTCACTTTCCATATAAACAATTAGAAGTAGCCTATACCCTCATCTACCCAGTTAGCCCTTCCTTTGTGGAAGGCTATCAGAYTGGGTAAGCTTGATTGCTTAACTAATTGCTTGGTGAATCCATACTTAATACTCCTGGTCACCTTCTTTCCCTTCCCATGCTTAGGGATGATATCCATGATGAATTGTTCCACCACTTTGAGGGACTGAGGTGAARCCTCCTTTTCTTGCCCTTTTTGAAGGCTGGGGTGACACTGGCCTTCCTGCATGCTTCAGGCAGAGGTCCTCATATATTGTCAAGTATGATCTTAAATATTCATTGTTTACACACAAAGAATATTCATGCTTATTTGAAGTTGAATTCTTCTACTAGTAAGAGTCTACCTGTGCAACTCAATATGTCTTTTCTCTGTATTAGACTGTCCTAGTTGGGTGATGCCCCATAGCAAGTGGTCAGTGCTAAAATCATAAAGTTTACTTCCATTGCTATTGCATGAACACYAACACCAATTCAGCAGCATGAAGAGATGAAGACACCATACACAGCACATCTGACAAGGCCAATCTCCACATCAGCACAGCCTCTCTCATGCCTCTTGTTTTACTCTATACTCTGTATGCTCCATTTTACAGTTTTATTGCAGTTACCACATGCCAGCTGACCTTTATCTTTGCTGTTACTTATTTCCATCTATTTTGTACCAATTTCCCCTTACTGTTTAAAGCCGGACCTGTTCGATTCCTTGCATTCCTATTTTTGTATTTTTCCTGGTTATGTCTCTGTGGTGCACCTGAATCACTGCATCTCCCCTTCCAAGTCCACACTATGTTTCCATGGCCAGGTCTTGGCTTGTTACTTCCACCACTGTTGCTGTATCTAAAGCAGTACATTGAAAGCCCCTTCTGWTTCCATCTCCACTGCAGCTAATCTGAATCCTCGTCTTTACAAATCCTTAATTCCACTGTATCAAATGTCTAGTCCATCCATTTTCCCTCCTTTACAATATATTTATTTCTCTTAGAGAACAAGCAGTGAGTTAAGTGCTCACTGATGATACAGCCAAGAAACAGTACCTGCTAGGAGAAGAATCTTTATGTCACCTAAATCAGATTGGAGGGCCTAATTTTCAGGTGGTTTTTCAGTATTTCATWCGACACACTAATAATGATCCACCTCTACTTACTGCACCACTCTTACCTATAGCATTCTGATAGTTTTACAATTAATCAGGTGCAATATCCATAAACTGCTACAGATGTCAAGCTGCATTTACTTGGGCATAAACCACTCTGAAAATTCAATCACTTTTTACAAGAAAAAATACCGTTATTTGTTGTGAACTCGCTGTCCCTGGCCTTGGCAGACCTCACAAAATCAGCCGCCACGATCATCGGGGTGTAGCACAAGTCGCACTCGTACCTCCTCACCAAGCTTCTGAAGGCCAACCTGTGGACACATGAGCATTAAAGATTAATATTAAAGATAACCTGTGGGCACATGAGGGCTAAAGACAAATATTAAAGATAACTTGTGGGCAYATCAGGATTAAAGACTAGTATTAAAGATAACCTGTGGGCACATGAGGGTTAAAGACTAATATTAAAGATAAATTGTGGGCACATGAGAATTGAGGAAAAATATTAAAGTTAACATCCAGTCAGCTATCCCGAAATGCTGTTTTGCCATGAAATACCACAGGAATGCTTAAGTCTAAAATAAACACRTACCACATTGACCTCTCTTTTAAATAACCACAGGGTAAAAAAAAAAAGGAATTAGCTCAAGAAAAGCTCCCTCTTAGGAATGCACTGAAAACACAGGGCTGACATGAGCACGACTTACTTTGAATAACGGACCATCGGGGCGCATATTTTCACAACCTGCCCGGAGTGGAACAAATCCACGGGRTCTTTTAGCGGGCGCCGCTCCGTTTCGGCGACGTCACCGACCATGGGGAAAGAGCGACCGCTTTGGCATCTGGAGAAGGCTCAAGAAGGCGGGAAGCGGGGGTCGGAGACTGGAGCCCAACGTGCGGGGGGCCCCGCCGGCCGCTCCCCGCGTGACGGCCGCGCCCGCCGCCTTCCTCCCCGCCGCCCTTTTCCCGCCGAGCGGGGCGGCCCGGCCCGGCCCGGCTCCGTCGCCCGCCTTGAGCGTCACGTCGCGCCGGCGCCGCTCGGGCTGACGCGGCCGGCATGGAGGAGGCGGCGCGGGGCGGCGCGGCGCCGGCGGCGGCCCTGGCCGAGCTGCGCCACGACGGTGAGCGGCGGCCGCGGGAACCGGGCGGCTGCGGCCCTCGTGCCCACAGCGCGTCCCTGCCCGGGAAGGGGCTGCGGCTSCTCGCGGTGCCGCCGCTTCCCGGTGCGGCGCTCTGGAAAGCGGCGCGGGGCTGAAATGCGGCCGCGGGGCTGCGTGGGGAGCCTCTTCTCCGCCCGAAACGGGTCGCGCGCCACGTTCGCGCCGCCTCGTCCTAGGTCATGGAGTCTGGGGAGGAAGGTGACAGCACCGTTAGTWTGTCCTGCTCGAGGGAAACTTGTGGGGAATAAAGGAAAACACGTGTCCCTTTTTTCTTTTTATTGTTTTTTTCCTATTAAAAAGGAAGTCTAATTTCAAGCCTATTTCTCTTGATTGTGTCCTTAATCACTGTTTTACTTATACCGTGCAACGCAGAGAACGTGTGCTGAAACACGTGGAGAGCTCGATGGTCTGCAGAGCAGATGCTTTATGACCACAAATATTATTTACCTGTGTAGAAACACAAAAATAAAACATATTTATTTTCTTCCAGAATGTTATGCTGACTTCTTCAGGGAAGATTTTGATGTCAAAACTTACACTTCCCAGTCCATCCATCAGGCTGTGATAGCTGAACAGTTAGCAAAGCTCGCACAAGGTATCAGTCAGCTGGATAAAGAGCTTCATTTACAAGTAAGTTTAAAACATCCCTGTTGTCCTGGGGAGGTTGATACAAACTGCTGAAGAGTTGGGTGGTCTCCTGATGCTGCTGCTTCTGAATTATCCAGCGTGCTCACCGTGTGGTCACTAATGGTAGAACTTGCTGCAGAAGAAGCAGTGAATCTCAGTGCTGTTTAGCGTTTAATTTCTGCACTTTATGTCTGTGCTTGGAGTTTCCACTCTTCTTTCTGAGAAGCTCATTAACTCTTTCCAAATGATCCTATTAACAATGAAAAAAAGTGTCTTTTTGGGGAAGATGATTGTGAAGAGATGTTCAATAACTCTGAGGATAACTGAATTTTGCACACTCTTAACGCGTGCTGGAGCCTGGGCTGTGGCTCTGCCTTTAGCTTGGCAAACATAACGTGTATTAACACACTTCCAAGCCTTCCAAAAGGGATTTGAGCTTGCATAGGGCATAGTTTGTCCACACACATAGTTCGTGTGTGGAATCCAGACAGACACTTAAGTGAATTTTGCCATGTGAACACTTGCAAGTTTGTGTTTAGCTGCAGACACATGCCCTGCTGCATCATTAAATTCTTAGAGAATCAGTTTTTAACAATTTACCTCTAGTAAATAGAAATTAAAATACCAAAAATGTGAATATACTTTCTTATTTGGCAGYAAACAAGCTTGCATTTACAGTGATTGTTATATATGAGAGTGTTTTGAAATGTGACTGTACTCTGCTGGCTTTGTTTAATATCTCTTGACTGAGCTGCAATAACTGACCATGTTGTAATTCTGAGTTTACTCTTTTTGTGAGTTATAATACATTTCTGAAAACCTTTTCATTTTTGAAGTGCAGCCACTATTTTCCATGCCTATATAATATAGGAAGATGATGATGCTTTGCTGTTCTTTTCATGATCAAATCTCCATTCTTCTGTGATGATTTCTCATCTCTCTTTTTTCTTCTTTTTTTTTTTTTTTAAGGTTGTTGCAAGACATGAAGAYCTGTTGGCCCAAGCAACGGGGATTGAATCCCTGGAAGGTAAATTTATATTATGCTGGTGCTTCTTTTAACTGAGAAATTACTGTTGATGTTTGCTTGGGCAATGCCATTCACTTTGGCCTATAAAGTTCCCTGTTATAGATGTTACTTTTGAAAAGTAATATTTGGCTGTTCTTGTTGTTATCAGCAGAGGGAGCTCTGGGAAGAAGAGTTGACAGATACTTTCTGGAATACTTACTTTTTGAGTTGTTTTTCTAAATAAGTCAAAGTTTAGTGGAACACTAGCTAAAATCTGTTACTGTTAGTATGAAGTTCGTAAATATGGAATGTGTCACAAAGTCTGCAAATCTTAAGTGAAGAGACTTTTAGCACATAATCTTATCTGCATTTTTTCCACCCTCTGGAAATAAGCTACCGAGTTTAAAATAGGAAGTAATTTTATTCCACGGTTTAAGATCTGGATTTTAATAGACATTGTTGATTTTTAAAAGGCATAGCCTAGGAGAGCTTGACTCTATATGGAAAAAAAAAAAAAAAAAAGGTTGCTTATACAGTACTTGTGTCAGGAGCAATCTAGACCTCTCATTTTGCTCCCTCTTACTTGCCAGGGATTTCATATATTCTTTTTGTGCAGAAAGATACTGACTGCTATAACATGTGCTCCTTTGCATATATTCTTTGCATAACATAATGTTATGGTCTCTGTAAAACACGAAATCAAGATATACTTGTCTTCCTTACCGTGGCTATTTTATGACTTGATACGCATTTTTGTCCCTTTTTACAGTTTTAGGTTTTGACATAAGTAGCCAGTTTCTGCTCACTGACAGAGTGTCTCCTGAATCTTTGCAATTTGTTAAACATAGTATTCAACTGTTAGCATCTCCACACAGATAGAAAAATGCAGAAATAACTGTTTAATCTAGCAACACTAACTCCTAAATTGCTTTGTAAACAGTGCAGAAAATTAAGGCATAGGAAGACCTGAATCCACGCTCCAGATAATAGGTAGGCAGGAATCTATATTCTGCCTCAGTCTAATGATTGGTAATTGTCTCCCARTCACAGTCTCCAGCAATCCGTGCTCAGTGAATTGTGTTCTGCACAATTCTGCACTCCTGCTTGTTCCTGAAGACATTCCTTCCTAGAATAGCTGCTTGCACACTCCATTCTGATGGAGTGATGAATATTCAGTTTTGAAAGATTTCTATAAGGCAAATGCAGTAAATTATGTATGCTATATAGCTAATACTGCAAAGTAAAACTAAAATCTAATCTGCCTAAAATGTGTGGACATTTCATCATTGGTAGACGGTTATGCATTTTAGGAAGTCTCCTTTGGGGGTGAGAGGAGTAGAAACTTGGGATGGTTCTAACCCTGAAACGCATTTGACACTTGACATATCAGCTGGATCTTCAGTTCTGTAGATAACAGGGCAGGCAGGCAGGCAGGAAAATCAAAATTACCTAAAAAAAGTGATTTAAGTTTTGCATAACTTCTCTTACCTCTGCTTGGCTTGTGCTGCACATTTTATGTTGTGGTTGCTGTAAGAAACACTTAGACAAGATTCATAAGAAAAAGAAAAAGATGAATGTCAGTAGAAATATTAACTATGAAGGCAAAAACATACAACTTGGGGCATCATTGTATGCTTATCGTGAAGGTATCAAGTGAAGTTTATGGAACCAATTTATAGCATGTACAGTCATTTGAATGTGCAAAGTGGATCTCAGCAAACATTTATGTTAAATCTTCCTCAACTGGTACAATAAATTGCTGGAGACTTGCTTTCTTTTGCAGGTCTGTGCACTTTAACAGTGCATTAATCTGCCGTACCCGCTCTTTTCTGTTTCATTAGCTCAGGATAGACTAAATAGCATCATCCCACGTCTTATTCAGCAGACACAGGGTAGATCCTCCTGACTCTGCCCTCTGGCAAGAGGACTTCTGTGCTACTAGAGTAATGTGACAATAAAAGTGGTACCAAAGTCGTGGTCATGGCTACCCACCATTGTTGCAGTATAGAGCAGAAAATTCAGCCTGTTCAGGCTACTTTACTGCATCTACTGTCTCTGATGTGTGAGAACTGCACCTTTGCCATTGCATGTATGCATGTCAGAGGGATCTTCCTTCATAAAACTTCCTAGGAAATGTATTTTTGTTTCAATTATTGAGAGCATTCTCAAACCTACTAATTTTGTAGGTCTGGATTTGCGTAAATTAAATTCTCAACAGACTGATTCTATATTGTAAAAAAAAAAAATGGCTGCTGCCCTTGGCTGCTTTGTTTGCAGTTTAACAGGAAAAGAGCGAGGATATTTATGGGCTTTCTTTGTGCTGCTTTGCTGAACTAATCTGGAACAAATGTAATTAGGATAGTTGGCTCTGTTTGTAATCTAAATTAGATAATCTCACAGTGACATTGATACTTTAGTTTCAGCTAAGGCAGTAAAGGAAGAAAATTCTGAAATAGAACTGGTTACTCCTTCAGTCTTCTTTGTGTGTTGCTTTCTCTGAATTAAAAAGACTTTCTGTTGAAAATGCAATGCCATTTTTGTATATTAGGTACAGGTGTGTATGTTGAATGATACGTTTTTGAACAGCAGTCCCCATCCTCATGCTCTTTAGATTTGAAATTTAACTTGTAATGAATTTCAGAGTTTGTTACKTATGTTTGTGTTCTCTACCAATAAATTTTTCTAATGTTGAGTAATTGACTTATCTGCACAGCCTATTCCGGAATAGGCAACGTCTCATTCMTTTAGCTGTCCTCATAGTCCCTTGTTCTGTTGGTCAGTGTTACATGTAACACAAATGCTTTATTTGACAGGTGTCCTCCAGATGATGCAGACAAGAATTGGTGCCCTACAAAGTACAGTTGATAGGTATGCCATTCATTAGAATTAAAAAGTATAAATTCTTAATTGTTCTACCATATGATTTATAATTATTCCCATAAATAAATGTCTATTCTTTTTTTTTCTTTTTTAGAATTAAGGTCAAAATTGTTGACCCCTACAACAAAATAGTATCCCGCACAGCTCAGCTAGCAAAGCTTCAAGTAAGTTGTGTTAAAATATAGGTTAAAAATGTTGTTCGTTCCTTAATTTTCTAGAGCGTGCAAAAAGATGAGTTGTTGTCTACAAGTGGAATATGCATATTTCAGACTGTGTTTCCAGTGTTTTTTGGTTAAACGCCTTCATTTGTGTGCCTCTTCATGGGCTCATGGGAAGCACTTCATGCTGAAAATTGGGAAACTGAAGTAAGCTCTAGTTAGGTTAATTTTTGTACAGATGGATAAAAGAATGAAAGGTTGTGAGAGTTCAGATTCATTAAGTTGTCATTACTGTTTGTATATATTCGATATGTAATGTTATAGTACAATTTTGTAAAAGTTACTTTTTTTTCTTTTAGTTAATGCTTTTTTTTACATGTTAATTTTGCATATTTTACTTAATACTTAGCTGCAGATTAGTAAAGGATTTGGGAATAAAATCTTTAAAGATGACCAAAATGCAGCTTAATGGTGATTTTATTAAGTTTATAAAGATGCTAAAAGATAGGGCTAGTGATATATTTTAACTTAAATAGAAGTGAAGTCTATAGAAAATGCAGTTGCCTGTTGGAAGAGGGCAGTGGGAGAGAGCTTTCCACAAGCCAGTGAGAGATGATGGAACRTTTCTCCTGTGAAGCTTTGTAGCAGTGGGGAGCTATTCCATACACCTGCAGGTGCCGCTGAGCTCAGTTCTAGGGTGGTCTGAGTTCAATTTGTGGTCTGAAGAGCAACATGACTGCAGATCTCTAAAGGTTCAATGACTTACTGTTTGAGTAAGGATGCAGGGCAAATAAGCTGAGCCCTCCTGTATGCCTAAGACACTCTGCTGGTTTATCTCTCTGCTGGGCCACCTTGTTTGTGCAGGAGGGAAGGGCACCAGCGTAGCAAACAACTCCCTTTCTGGCTGTGGCAGAGCTTGCAGTGTGAAATTGCTTGCTTCTGTCACAAACATGGGGAACTGGTAGCCTGGGAAAGCTTAAAATTTACTTTTTCTACTAACTGTGCATAAGCTGCTTTAAAAAAATGTAGATGATTGATAGACAAATCAAACTTTCAGATCATGTAGGGTTGGCAGGTCTGCTTTGCTGAGCTGTGGTAATTAAAGGCCTTTTGGATTCATGGTTTTGCTGTTTTAGTGTTTCTCCATTGATTGCTCTGGGACTGCTTACAAACTGAAGGAATATTTGGTTTGCGTAAAACTGGATTTTACCCTCCTTAATTGTTTTTAATATAATCTAGCTTTTTCATAAATATTCTTGGTGCAAATTCATTGTCAAACTTCAAATCTAGTCCTGAATTCTAAATCTCTGTGTTGTGCTTGTTTGTGTTGTGTCTTCCTTACTCTTACAGCTTTGTGGCATCCTAGGGGAGCAGCAGACTCACAAAACTTGCTTCTTTAAGTCATTCTCCAGAATGTATTCATAATCTTTCCTTGGCAGATCCCAAATTAAATGGAATTAGTTAACAGCTGAGATATGTAGCCAGAGAATCTGTGCTTTGGAGGTTATTTTCTGTTCAACTCCGTCCAATCAAATGTTGTCACTCATTTTCATAATTTCAGATACTTGTGTTTAAAATTCCTATAATATCTGCTTTTTAAAGCTTTTTGTTTTTTAAAACATATTTCTGTATTTTAAAATTATTCATTTTAAAATATTCACTAATAACACATTTCATGCTGGTACTGTGGTAGCTAAATAGTAAATATAGTCTGAGGAAAGTGAATTGTCTGAGCATTTTTCAGGCTTTTGCTAGATGTGCATTCAGTTGCCTATGTGATCAGGCACAGTTTCAAGTGGCCTTTTCGCAATTGTCTTCCCTCAGTAATTTCTTAAACTGAGATTAAATATAAGATGGTTGATGGGTGTAGCAATAATATCTCTCTTAGTGCTGATATGTTGCTTTAAATTTCAAACGATAACTGTCAATGCAATTTCCAGAAATATCAAGTTTTATTTCTAATTTCAGTAAAATTACTGGGCTAACTCAGGCTGCAGGCTTCCTTCTTTCAGAATTTATAATTTATTCCTGCTTGAACAGTGGGAWTTATTCAGGAAGCATTCACTAATGTATTATGTAGACTTTTCCAAAGCTTTCATCCAAGAAGGAATTAATTCTTTTTTTTTGTGCATGTGGTCAAATTTGTCTTTCATAGTCCAATCCAGTTTTATGATCTAGCATCAATGAACTGTCCCACTAATAGATAATATATAACATTCTTTTTCAGGGACTGAGAGTTTTATTAAGTTGAATATTTCATTAAACGGAAATACGAATAAAATGGAAATATGGATGARACAGATTTTTTTTTGTCAAGGCCACAATATAGTAGTGATCACTCTGAAACTGAGTGCATTTTATCTTCATTGTAGTTGGACTTTTATTCATTTTTTTTTCTTAATTTAAAAGGCTAAAAGTTAAAACTCTTTTCTGTATCCAAATGTAGCTTCACCCATCTCAATCACTTTGATAATCCTTTTAAAAGATAATTTGCCATGTTTGTTTCTTAGGATGAGAGTTAATGAACAACAATCAAATGAAAAGAAGATTGGGTTTTGGCATGTAAAGTAAAAGATGGTCAGAAGATTACTGAAGCTGAATACCTAGGATAAAATTAGCCAGAGCTACGCAATTGGATTAGAAAATAATTAAATCTGAAAGCAAAGTAGTAACATGGTGCCCTTTTCTTTGGGGCAATGCAGTGTGCTATATAAAGCTATTCTCATTCCTCTTGCAGAAATTCAGTTCAAAGAAGTGAAGGGCTCTGCGGATCAAGATTTTTCCTAATTAAGGAAACAAATTAATAAAAACCAATGTGTTAATCTCTCAAAGTAGTATAAGCCTTACTTGATTCTCACTAATGATAATAGAAATCATGTGGTTAAGTCCCCTTCTAATGCTTAGGGARCTTGCTCTTCAGACTGTGTGGTAGTGCCAAAAGAAATGAGAATAATTGTGTTTTCAATAATTTTTCTCAGTGGGGCATTTCTTAATTTTTCTTTTTTAGGTCCAGGTTTGAATAATATTAAATTATAAATCCTGTATTTTTATTGGTATATGCTAGCATGCCAGAGAGATTTACCAGTTGCTCAATTCACTGATTATTTGTTGAAATGACTCACTTGTGTATGTTTCCATACATGCACTTTAGTATTAGTTTTCAGGACACTAACCTGAGTTTAAAGAAAGAGTTCAAAGTCTGTCAGATACTAAACATCTTGTATATGTGTATATAATACAGAATCATTTTATTTTGATGTCCATATGATAAATATTTCAGGAGTCTTTCTCTTCAGTAGACTTCAGTTTTCATGTTTACTTCTTGTCTCCCTCATCTGCAGTTTCAAAGTAATGCCTGTGACTATATTGAATTTGCATTTTTTACCTTCTTTTGAATTAATAGTTAAATAATTAATCGGAGCTCTGCTTTAGATTTTTATCCATTCCAGAATGTGGTTTCTATTTCTGCATGTATCTCCAGACCTAACTGACTCCAACTGGTCCTAATSAACATAGTATGATCTCTGTTACATTATTTCTATGGTCTATCTCATAAATGATCTTTTTTAAAAAAATTTATTTTATTTTCTCCATAAGGAGAGAAAAGGCATCCCAAGGCATCTTTAATATTCTTCCTACAATCTASTTTTAAACAATCTTTCTTAAATTTGGGCCTTAACAGCAGTGTATGTAGTAAGCATGGGGTTGAATTAATCACTATAGAAACTTGTGGTTGATGTGTTATTAAAATTACATGACAGGTAGGTAATTTAAAGAGTGTAGTCTAAAACCAGCCTCTGAATGTCCCTACTGTGCTTGCAGCTCGTGGTTGATTGGTACTTACTGCCATCCGGGCTTCCTTTCATTATAGGATTCCCCAAGTCCATTTTGTGCTTGATGTTGACTCTCTTATTTTGTGTCTCCCATTTCTTGCCTTTGTCTTTATTATTTAATGCCTAAAAGGAGAAAACCTCTCCCAAGATGTTAGTAGAGTGAGCAGCTGGGAGTCCGTTGTGTTTGAGGAGGATGCCAGCAGGGCTGTTTGCAGAATTGCTGCTAATGAAAGGTTAACTCACCCAATGTTTCCTGAAAATGGACACACAAATATCCCTAATCAATTTTGAGTCAGGACTGCAAGGTACTTAGCAAACTGGTGAAACAGAGTGAGTTAGCAGTTGTTGGAATAAGCCTGATTAATGTTACAATTTTTTAAATAAAAATATAATGATTATTATTTTCTTTTTTTTTTTAACATACATTCCCACCATAGATGGCAAAATATATGATAACAGCTTTGAGTCTTTAAGTTTTATTGTTCTCTGAAGTAGATGTTGACATTTTTCTTCTTTTACAATAGTCTTTGATTGACAAAGCCACCTTCTTAATTTTAGTATTTGGGAAGAGGAAGAATCTTAAGATAAAAAATGAAAAAGAAAGCTCCCTTCAAGCTGTAAATAGAACTTGCCTCTGTCATAGGGTTCTGATTTCCTCTCTTTGCTGGTAATGACAGCATAACTCAATAGCCCTAGGAAGGCAATTTCCAGCTTTCAAAAGTATTTGGGCTCTATTGCATAAAATCGTGCAAAAATAATACTTAAAGGGGATTTTGGTTTTCGTCAGTGCCTTTTTTTTATTCACGTTCATGCTTCCATTTAGGAGATGCTTTTGATTAAAGCGTTTCCAGTTTTGAGGCCTAAAATTACATGGCAAAAGTGTAAGGATAATATCTCCTAATGCTGTGATGTTCCTGCAGGCTGCCTGTGACTTGCTGCGGAGAATAATACGCATCTTGTATCTCAGTAAGAGACTTCAAGGACAGCTGCAAGGAGGAAGCAGAGAGATAACAAAAGCTGCCCAGAGTCTCAATGAACTTGGTGAGTCCTTCTGGTTACTCTTGCAGGCATTTTTAGCTTGTGTTCCTGTGACTTAAAATAGCGCCTCATTTGGAAAAATAAGAGAAAATTTCAAACTACTTACCGTGCTTCTCACTGTCTGCTTTCTGTTTGGAGCTGATAAGTGATATGGCTATGTATAGCATTAATTTCCTCTTTTATTTTTAGTCGACTTTTCTAGATACAGGTATTGTATGGTAATAACTTACATTCTTTTATGTGATCATTTGGGAGCAGCTAATTTCTTATTGGCTTGTGTTTGTATAAATTTCCTTAAGAGGCAACAGATTGCATATATACCTCTTGGAAGTTATTGTATTATAGTAAGATATAATTTGAATTATGRTTTGTGTCTGAAAAAATAGTTCGGCCCCGTGACCTTCCCGAGAGCTACTTGTGTTATGACGTGGAGATACCTATGTTAATTCAGACCCTGGAAGCATTTAGTAGGTGCTAGTGATCCATTTTCCCTGCATTTTGGGGGTTGTAGGAAAAAGGGTGAAGTCTTTCACATGGCTTTTGAGTTGTTTTGCTAGACTGCTTGCAGTGCATGAGGTGGCTTGGTTATTTCCCTACTGTGTTGCAGGGTGCAGCAAAGAATATCCCATTAGTCTTGGAGATCTGTCACTGCTGTTGTGTGCAGTATCTTGCCAGCTATTTCTCCTTTRGTTTAATGGTATTCAGATTTCAGCTTCCAAAAATAGGCTGTGGGAGGGTTGAACTATCAAACATTCAGAATCATCCTGAGGTTTTATTGTGCATATTTGTCACTACTGCTCTCTTCATGCTGTGTAATCACAAAGTTATTAGACAATGATTTAGTCTTATAATTAACAGATGCTATGTTGCAAATGGAAAGTTTATATATTTATTTGGTTTAACAGTTTGACTGCAGCCCTGAATGTAGACTTCGGTATTCTGAGCCAGAATATTTTTTTCCAGTGTGTCTTCTGCTTTTGGTCTCCCCTCCTGTGTTAATGATAAATAAATACTCTCTCTTAATTACCTGAATTGTAAGTCTTGTGGGATTACTGTGAATGATAGATTCTCTTCAAGCAATTAGTGTAGTTTAATGGCAAAAGCTGAGATTTTTTTATACCTTAGGCAGTTTTTACTTCTTTTTAAGAAAAGTCCAAACTATTATTACTCCATTTTTTTTCTTTAACCATTTTTTAAAAAAAAATCTCTTGTTAAAGTGCTACAGTGCTTTTTTTGAGGTTGTTATTGCAAATAATTGCTCTTTCTCTGAACCTTATCAAAGCCTGAGTAATTCCTTTTGCGTATGTCCCTAGGAAGGGCTTTGAGCTTCATCCCACAGCCCACCGGTGGGAGCCCTGTGGCCATTAACTGAGTTCTGCGTGGCCTGTGGAGTCCCTGTCTCCTATCAGTTCTCTCCCTTCTCTTTTTCTGATCACTTTTCCTTTTTCCTCCCCACTCCCTCTTTATTTCCCTGCCTTCCCCATCCCTCCCGTGCTCTCCACTCGTTTATTYTCCATTGCCCACCAGGCTCTTCCCACTACCGCTGCCCCTGCACATTGGTGCTGGCCGTGGAGCCCAGGCTGGGGTGCACCTGAGCTCGCATGGACCCTGCATGGAGGGTCGTGGAGGGCTGAGGTGGTCGTGGCCATGAGGAGCACAGGGACCTGAAAGAGTCCTGTGGGGGGATGCAGTGGTTTACGGGGTGCRGGGCAGTAGCTCTGGCATCTGGGGTACGGTTGGGGCAGCGTTGGATGGTGTTGGGTATGGTGGGGTGGAGGTGGTGCGGTGCTGCAGCTCAACACCCAGTTGCTTTGGGGTAGAAGACCTCTAGGGGGGAGGTCCTCAGTAGTATTCACCACATCTGATGTGGTGAATATGTAACCAGCTTGGGTGATCTGAAGGCAAGCCCAGAACTGGGTAGGCAGCACTGCATCGTGGTGGTTTGCCTTGAGCTGCAGATCTTGACCAGGATTAACCTGAGCTTGTCTTTTTAGCCGGACATGTTTGACTCTCCCTTTCAGCTCTCAGGGGAAAATTCTTCACGAAAGTGCAACAGAAAGGTAACAAGCAAAGCAGTCTAATGCTTTGCTGAAATCAGCAGCACCATGATTTTATCTTAAAAGCTTGGCATTTGCTATGGTTTAAATATAGCTTCAACTGCTACCRGATTTTCCTGGTCTGGATCTACAGATAACTGTTCGTATATTTTTACATACATAAATAGTTTGTTGGGGCTGAGTGCGGGAGACTGTGTGCTGTGGAGGTGCACATACACAGTGTGTATTTCTTCAGCAAATTTGTTTACTTAAATTACATTTTATCTTCACAGAATCACAGAGTGGTTAAGGGTGAAAGGGACCYCTAGAGCTCATCYAGTSCAACYCCCTGCTCCAGCAGGGACACCCAGAGCACGGGGCACAGGGCGGCATCCAGGTGGCTTTGGAAGATCTCCAGAGAAGGAGACTCCAAAGGCTCCCTGGGCAGCCTGGGCCAGGGCTCTGGCACCCTCACAGCAAAGAAGTTCCTCCTCACATGCAGATGGAGCTGCCTGGGTTTCAACTTACATCCAGTTTATTGCCCCTTGTCCTATCATTGGCCACCATTGGGAATTTCTACATTTCTGCATATTTCTAAATTTCTACATTCACTGGAATTAACTTCCACTTGGCCCAATAAAAAGAAGAAAATTCTCTATGTAATTTTTTAGGGATGAAATGCCAACAGTATTTTATTGACAGCATTTAAATATCTTCCATTTTTTCCATTGCATTCTGTTCTTCTCTCCACCACCTTTGGGGTTCTCCAGTGTAGCAGAACCAGAGCTGTTGTAATTTCCTTCATAGGCTCTTGGCTGGTTCCTGAGAGTCCTTCCTTCTTCCTACACAGCTGGGATTCAGCAGCGGGGCAGATAAGGGRAGCAGCGTGTTCAGATGTCAGCACAGTGGGTTACATGCCCTCACTAGACTCCTTGGTGACACTTTAATAAGAACACTTTGTAAGGTGAAACAGAAGCATTTCTAAGCAAGCTTAAACAAGAGCATGTGTCCAGAAGAAGGTTTGTTACATACAGTTCCCAGGCACAGAAGGAATTTTACAGGCATTAAAAAACCTGCTGTCTTTATGTGGATATGTAGAAATAACTGTCTCTGAAAATGGTCTGTAACTGAGCAAATGAAAATTTAAAAAATTCTTAGCTGTGCAGCCAGCATCTAGTTGAACTGTTAATTCCAGTAATGGGACTGGCTTCTGGACAATCAGAAATTTATAGCCTTTGTTTGCTAGATATGTATAACTGATGTTATCATTATTCATATAAATGCTTAGTAGTCTTCATAATTATAATAAGCTAGTCTGTGTGGATGGTGCTCTGGTGATTTATTTCACAGCGAGTGAATTTATTTGCTTGAATGACCTTGTGTATGTATAAAACTTTGAAATAGGCTTTCACAGCAGCCATAATTTTGCCTTTTGTACACCCAGACTTAACCTTTGACTAAGTTGTGCAGGCACAAAAGGAAGAGGAAATGGTCTTTTTTGGGAGGTGTCCTGCAGCAGCTTCTTTTCTAGGATGATACTGATTTTCCTATAACKTGGGAGAAGACAAGATGTGATTAGGACCTTACCTTAAACATAAATGATGGTGGATTAAGAGGTAAAATAAAATCAGATGGAGATGTCTAACTAAAGAGGAAAATAAGTAAGCTTCTGTGTAGAAATTCATGGAGTTTTTAAGTTAGTTTTTGTCTTTTTTTTTTTAAATTTTGTTCTTGCAGAACATCCTTACATGGTGTAGTAATGTTGAAGGGTCTTTCCTTCCCTTATCTTTGAAAATGCTTATGGCATTAAAGAGTAAAAGCTCTCCCAAATATTTTAAACTCCGGAAATCAAGTTTCTTCTTTTTCTCTGTAGCTTTTAAGACATGGGCTTATTCTGCAGAAGGGAGAGCGTATTCTTTTGTGTGCATACATATGTGTGGCATATAAATATTTTAAAATACAGTATTTTATGGCTTTCTTTAGGATTTCACCTCTTGCAGCTCTTTAAATTATATTGCTGTTAAGCTATCCAGTAGACTGTGTATATTATCTGTTATTTTTCTTTTAAATATTAATTTCATCTTAATGTATCTCAACTACTTTTGAGAATAATTTTGTTGTTCTTAGTATAGTGGATATTATGGTTTTGAGAAAACTTTGCTCCCAAAGCAGTCATCAGTTGTTCCTTTTTTGCACAGCAATATATTAATTGGGCCTTAGTTTAAGTTATATTCTGCAACTGGCTATTTCTTTCAGGCAGTTATGTATAGCCTTATCCAATTTGCAAGCAATAATCAAGCAGGAAAGAATAGAAAGTATATTGGGAAATGGTATAAAGAATATACTTTACAAATCACAGATACATCTCTATTAAACTGTTTTATTTTCCAAACAAGTGCAAAGTCCTAGTGATAAATAACTGTAGTTAACAACAGAATATGAGAAATGAATGTTTAGATAATAGACCAGGGTTCAGTCTGAGCTCGTGTGGAGAGTGAGCCACTTGTTCACTTGTTTTGTAGCAGCAGGATATGGCTGGCAATGAAATTCATCCTGATCTTTGTAAGGAAGGAAGTTGTTTGCAAGGCACTCGAAGCAAATTTTCTTGTGCTCATGCTTCAGCTGGAGTAGCAAGTGCCTTTGAAGGCGCCTCGTTTGAAGAGCATGGAGGTTGATTGGAGAGAATCCTACAAACAGCAACAAGAATGACTGGAAATCTTCAGGCTGGGTAGAGGGAGGAGAGACTGCAAGTGTGTGAAGCTCTTCACCTTGGCGAGGAGGGGATTGCGGCACGGTAAAAAATCCTCTAGATAAATAAAAGCTGCTTTAAATGGGAAGGGAGTAAATAGCTCTTCGTACCTATTCTGATCACAGCAGAAATAGGCCTAAACAGAAGCAAAGGAAACTTGGTGAAAAATGGGAGGAAAGCATCTGCCAGGAATGATGATTTCCAAGGAGCTGTGAAATCTGGATTGGATTTTTAAGTCTCTTAAAACAGTTTAGTCAACTGCATACCAGGAAGAGCTTAAATATGAGTGCTCTGGCCTGGAAAAGCAGGAGAACTGAGTATGCTGACCTGCCACCAGCCCTTCCCTTCTCCCAGAGATGTTAYACAGAAGTGTGCATGTTTATGGGTATAAAAAATAGGTATTTTTTAGCTAAACTGTTAAGTTTGCTTCCAGTTAATTGTCTTGAAAGGCGCTGTGCCCTGTACCCTCCTGGAATCTCAGGACAGCCTGGAAGATCCCTATCACTGCATTAGTTCAGCCTCTTCTTATCACTCCTTCAGATGCAAGAGCAGATAAACCTCTGTAAAGACCTTCAGCTTACCCCTGTGCCCCGAGCACTTTTGCTCTGAGTGCTCATTTAAAGCCTGGCTTTCCAGTTAACCTCGTGCAGCTCGTCGCGATGCCGGAGCGCTGCCAGAACTGCCTTTCCAAACCCTGACGTCGAAACCTCCAGGAGAATGTGTCAAGGCTGAGGAGGAGGGCAGTGCTGGCTGTGTGAACGTAAGGACCACGCTGCTTGTCTTTCTCCCCTGAGAAAGAAGGCAAGCTATCTGTTTCTCAGAGTCAGCTGCTTATGAGAAAAATGTTGATTAACTTTCATAAGTTTTAATATTTGGGAGTGATGATGAGTGTTTTGTGCCTATCAAAATGCTCGGCACTACTGRTCGGTAGTCAGGAAACACCAATTGTGATTTGTTCAAAACATATGTACAGCTTGTTAGTAAGCATTTTTGTGGCTATTTTAGGTCAGTAATCCATAGCTATGGAAGATTATAGTTAACTGTACCAATTGTTTCCACGATGTGCACTTGTTACGTTAGCCTTATTAAGCATCTGTACAACAGCACTGCTGAACTTGCAGTGATAGTTGGCCAGAACTAAGCGCTGTGAACATCTGCCATCGATACTGCAGTAGCTGTCATGCACTGTCTCCCTTTCTTTCCAGAGGAGATTCACTTGATTTTCTTAATTTTTATTTTTTTTTTCTCTATTGCAAGTAGAAATTTAGAGTCTGCMATCACAGAGCTGGATTCTGTGCTGAACTAAGCTGCAGTTAAGCTGGGGAAGGACCCTGTTACTATCATGTCATTGAGCTCTTTTACTGCTGGTACACAGAGCAGACCAGTATTTATTATATTGCTGTGTGTAACTCCTCAAAGAGGAACCAACACAGACAGATCTACAGGGGAAAAATACTTTCCTGGCAGTTTTGCTTGTGGATGTGAATGCACTACCATTTATTTAATTCTGCAAGATCTGGTGTCCTCTGCAATAGCGTAACATATGTCTGGGTAGCACAGCTCAGTGTTCTGTAGGGATAATTGAACTAATTTGATTAATAGGAATTATACAGCCGGGCTACTGTGATGCTTTGCCTGGGGTGTCAGTCGTGCTGAGGATGAGTGAGCTCCACGACCCGCTCGGAGCCATCTGCAGTATTTGAATGTCGCTGGTGTAGCTGGTACGTCTGGATCCCTAGTAAGTGCAAATATCTTGTGAAAAGAGGCTTTTCCACCCCCAGTGGCATTAGCAGGGCTGCTGCCAGGCCTTTACTCGAATGCCGAAATCATCTGTGCTAAAGTCACTGCCTGTAGCTTAGTGGTGTTTGGGGTGATCTCTGTGTTCTTCAGTTTCGTGTTGTCCATTTTGGTTGGTTAATTTTGCCTGAGGTTGTGCTGCGGTAAGATTGAGGTTTACATTAAAAAGAAGTTTTTGCAACATTTTCCTTGTAGTATTTTATAGCAATAAAAGCTCCTTAGTAGGAAAGTCAAGTAGATATAACGTAGATATAAAAAAATACTTGCACCTTTTATTTCAGTTACACTGTGGTTAACTGTGTATGATTAATGATATATTAATCACAGAAAAAAAATGTTTATGTGTATCAGGCACTGTGTTTCTCATGCATTTTGGTTACTATCAAGATCAGATACATTGCAAAACAATTCATTATTATTAATGTGATAATGTTGATAAACTGTTCAATTAACCTTCATGCAACAGAGGTAGTTAGTTATTTTAAATATTGAAAAGAAGAGGAAAACTCATTTGTAGTGCTTTAATTTATTATGTTCAGAAAGACTCTAGTTTTATTACTTAATCCATCTTTTATCTCCACATGGGAGGGAGTGTCATGGAGAACTAGAGGTGATTTGGGCTAACAAAAAATGCACTTGGTTATTTAAAATATCTCGTTGTTTTCTTAATATGGCTTCATGTTTGCCAAAGTTACKATTTGATTTATTGCAAATTAAAGTAAAATGAAGAGCTACTCAAGCTTCTACTGAGTCACAGTGTTTCATAAATGAAGCTGCACGACCAAATATTTTGGTGTAATGCACGTAGGAGCCTGTCCTTGTGCTCTTCCCTAGTGTCTGTGCCACCCACTCGTTTTATCTTCATTTCAATTATGAATCCAACAGTTACTGTATGCCATCTCCCTTTGTTTTATGCCATCTCCCTTTGTTTTATGCCATCTCCCTTTGTTTTATGCCATCTCCCTTTGTTTTATGCCATCTCCCTTTGTTTTATGCCATCTTTACTTTCAGGTAGAGGTAGGGCACTTCTATGAGTTTGCATTTCTTTCTTTGCTTCAAATGCCAATAGGAAAGATTTTTTTTTTTAATAGCATATAACAAATCTAGTAGTTTGGTATTTCCAAGTGAAAAGTTCAAATTAATGTATCAAACTGACTGTATTGCAAAACTTAATACAGTTTTTCATGAGAAAGTGGCGAATAGAGTAAGATCTGATCATCCTCTTYGAATATGGCAGAGAAATTTTCCAGATACAGACAATGTAGTTGTTTCCCTAAGCTTGGAGTTCCTACCTTGGAAACTTTGYTGGGCAAATTGCTTTGTATATATACGATTGTTGTGTTTTATTTCAACCTCTGKCATGCCTTCTTCTTCCAAACCTTAACTGAGGTTAGAAATCACTAATAATTTTAGGAAGTAAGGATGATTTTGATACAAGGGAAATAAAAATGAATGCTATTGAAATTCTGTTTTTYAACGTAAATTTTAAATAATAGAGCATGAATTTACATTTCCTCAAATTTTTAAAAGTTTACTGATTTAGGTTAATGTGATTGTGGTGGTTTGATTGCTGTCTCTTTTCAAATCCATAACTACCCTGATCTCTTAAAATCTAATTTTCTTCATGCATACAGTTCTGAAAATGAATCCATATATAATTGTAAGAGTGGATTTTCTTGATGTTTAATTTCCTTTAAACCACAAACATTTTTTWAATTTGCCATATTGAATGAATTATGAAGCTGTTTTGTCATATTAATGTTAAGCTGATCTCTGTTTTTGAGATTATTCTTTTAGCTATAGCAACTTGAAGAATTTGATTCTGCTGTGTTATTAGGTGTTCAGGAATTTGTGTCTCGAGTATGTAGACCTTGTCAAAGGGATGTATATCAGATATTTTAAAATGAATTTGGTACTTGGCTTTCAATCTTGAAGTATTACTTGCTCCCTAGAGGCAAGTTATTGATATTTTATTAGCAAGATTGTGTCAGAAGTTAATTAATGTGGGTTCAAATTGCCTTTCCAACAGTACGTGGAGTATTTCTAGTAGTCTTTATCCTGGTTGTAAGCCCATCAAAGACTTTTTCCAAGATATAAATCTAGTTTCCAGATTCTAGAGAAATATTGTTTCCCCTCATTATAAAAATTCTTCTCTCAAAGTATCCCTACCAAAGAAACAAGAATTAGACTAAATAAGAAATACTTATTCCCAACCAGAAGGATGGTATCAAGGGAGTTTGAGTCTTGTTTTTGCTTTTTCCCGTATCGTGTTGAGTGTTTGAACTGCAGGTATTGTTGTGTTTGTCAGCTACATGTATATTTGGATGGTAGATATGAAAGGATTTAGAGGAACCTGTGATATAAATAATCTTCTAGTTCTGAATGCCTGTGTTTAAGAAAATACAGGATAAATACAACTTCAGAGAACTGGGCTGTGGAATCTATTGTAGGTCTTTTGGCTCCTTTCAGTTTTGAGACGAACATAATTGCAAGAAATTTCTGCTTTCAGGTCACATATAAAAATCTGTCAGGAACTGAAGAAATTCTACAAACTCCATCCACGTTTGCATGCAGTAATTTGTTATACACTGACTTCAGAAATCTGTAATGGCTGAAAAAAAAAAAGGGTATGCGTGGCAAAGATGAGAAAAGAGGTAAAAAAGGATAACTTGTTATTGAAGGAAGAGAAGATACAGAGGTTAGCTGTGAATCTTTGAAAGAAGCCTTTTTGTACCTTAATTCATCAATATAATGAGTACAGAAGGCAAGACAGATTACATAATTCACGATAATAAGTGAATACAGGGATATTGGCTAAGCAGAGAAGTATTACATCTAAACCTATAAATCGTGTGGGGTTGTATTCTCAATGTTGTATTCTCAGTGTATTTCAGTGGACATGAAAGTTTAAGCAAACTGTTAAGAACTGCCACTCAGAATGTGTATTGCAAATAAACCAGCCTGGAAAAATCCAGCTCTGAGGAGTTTGCCACCATTTACTATTAAAAAAGAGGCCCATGGAAGTGCAAAATAAAGACTTCCCTTTTGTTCTCTGTGGAAGTTCTGCRAAGAAGCAGTAATTCTGTTTTTCAAGTAGGTCTTCATGTGATCTTCACTGTCGGAAGTTCTGATAGGATTTGACATTTGCACCTTTTTCTGTTCTCCTTTCCTGGGCGTTGTGGARCCAGCCTAACAAAGTCCATACATCTGAGACTTGCAAGTTCTGCAGGGCGCTGAAGGCTGGTTCCCCACGGTCACTGTAACAGCCCAGTAATTTCTGAGGCCATCAGGCTCCGTAGTTGGAGCTCAAGTGGATAATGACTTCCTCTTGGGAAGAGTTGGAAACACTTCATATACCAAGGTGAGCTTGGTGGAAGGTTGCAGCAAGTGGCATGTTTATTATCTCTGGCAAATGGTGAAATCTGTTGTGTTTTATCCAAGGAAATTGCAGCAGAAGCAGTTCAGAATGTTTGTGTCCCTCTGGGAGGCTGGAGGATTTCATGCATCCAACAGAAGCTGGTGCTTGTACTGAATAATAACAGAGGTTTTCTAAAGAACACTTTGGGATTGTTCAGGTGTTGGGGGGTGGAAAAAGAATTGTTTTCTCATTTTGGGCTACCAGGTTCAGCAATTGCCAGGATACTAGAAATGGATGAAATGGAGGAAGTGGGCAGGTAACATGTGATGCTGGGGAAGAAAAGGGAGGATTTTTGTGTCCAGAGGATCCAATAATGGTGATAGCAAATCATGTTTGGAAATCTTCATTGGGAGTAATAGAATAGGAATTTGCAGAATATATGGATCAGATAGCTAGCTAACAAAATCCCAAAGATGTTACTTTTACAACCCTCTGAACCCACGGAAATGGAGGCATTATCGTCTCAGCATGTTTGAGATGTGTGGAAGAAGCGGTGGCACAGAAGACCCCACCTTGGGAAACTAGACTGGACATATGCTATGGCCAGTAGTAAAACATGACCAATTTCTGTCTGGCAGAGAAGTTGTTATAATCAAGAGGAAGAAAATTATTTTGCATTCTCTCATGATAAATAAAGAGAAAGCTCCCAGTACAGAGAAGCCCATAGTCAACTGTCTATAGAAGCTGGTTGTTGCAAAGGATTAATGGTTGTGGCCTCATGYACATGGTAGACAGAACAGACTCAGTGGCTAATGTTTCAGTTTTGAAAAGGGTGAATTTTCTGATGTGAGGATCTTCTGTTCAGTGGTTTGAACAAATACATATAGATAAACCAAACTTGATTAGATTGTGGAATATTGGCTTTTTGGAATTAAAGAACTGCATAATCCTGATTTAAAGCCTATTTGAGTATACTGGCAAAGCAAAGGCAGCAGTTATAATGTGTAAAAACAACAAAAAACAGTTAAAAAGTGGGAAAGGAAAACACTGTATAGGCACAACTGGTATGCATTATAAATGTAAAAGACAGAGTAAGGTTCAAGTACTTGGGAAAAAATCCATGGCTGGCAGGAATCACAAAAATGCACACTCTGGAATAATCTTAATAATATTATAGGTTTCAAGATTGGTCATCTCTGAATGGGAGGCTTTTTTAGCAAGTCTGTTATTTCATATATGGACAGCAGTAGGACCGTTTGTTTTGTGACAGTCTAAGGATACTGTGTAATGCAGCAGCAAGCGGGGAGGCTGTTAYTCTAATGCTCTAACTCTGTGGAGCCCTCACTTTGTAACTTGTTGGAGTTCTTAGGGTACTAGGGAATGTCCAAGAGACTTGTTTGTTCCCAATATTCAGAAAGAGAAACGGGATATTCCTTTTGAAATCAAAGTCAGCCAGRCTCAAAGCTGTTGTTGGGGAAAAAATAAATAAATGAACAATTCTTTTGAAGGAAGTAGTATAAAGTGGAACGAGTGATAGTCAAATGCACTTTTATGGAAAAGAGRTCTTGTCAAACAAAACTGATCTCTGATTGCTTAGCTGAGTAAAGAAATTGTAGCCATGCATTGCARTTTTTTTGTGTATCATTTGCTCTATTTAGATGTTTTAAGGCTCTTGCAAGACACTAGTCCCAGAAATAAGWCTTTAAATAAACGTCTTCCCCTTGTAGTTACTGTCTGTTCTTAACAGATGTTTCTGTAGCTACGTCAGCAAACATGGTACTTCTGGATTAGTGGTATGAAATACATATGAAACATACACAGGTAAAAGTGTAGTTTGGTGGATACCTGTGAATAAATGTAATTATGCATGTCACAGTARAAGACCACATAGACTCTTTTTCTTGAGAAGATTAAAATGGTTGAGGTTCATTCATGGGGAGAAAATAAAGGCTCACAGAAGGGTTCTTTGACTAGCAGGGAAAGACATGACAAGTGCTGAGGACTGGAAGGTGAAATCTGAAACACTCAAATGGATAAAATAATTGAAAAATGGGAGTATGTGAACAGTTTTTGTTTGAGTGCTTGAGTAAAAGTCAACACTGGTGGGTCAGATCTTGTAGGTAACAACCAACTTTATCCTGGTCATGTTGAATTTAACATGAGCCAGTTCAGATTAAAGAAAAAATCTAAGCAAATAGCTATGAAAAGAGGATTGAAACGAGTCTTCCCTGGATGGGAACCAGTGTTTCTATAACTCAGTTCTCTCTTGCCTTGAAGATCAGTTGATACGTTGCTGTTTGTAGTATAAATTAGTAAGTACTGGAGCATAAGATTTAATTCTTGCATGTAGGAACCAACTTTTTAAAATATGCTGTTTTCCATAGATAGAGGAATAGTTTTTCCTCTCTCTTGTCTCATGGAAGCAATTTTCAAGTGTTAGTTGATTCGAGTGTTTTATGGACTGTAAGATTTRGAAGGAAAAGCGAACTGGTCCTGCTTACCATACAGGTTGAAAATGTTGCAGTGCCCGCACACTGCAAGTGTGGTTACTTCATAAAGTAAAATAACTCGACTTAAATATTTGTTCCAGTTTAAACACAGAGTTTAAACCATATATCACTCAACTGGGAAATTTCTTGCAGTTTGATGTTTGCATGGTAACTGTTCAGAAGATGCATTAAAATAGCACGTCGTCATTTTTAGTCCATGCAAATACAGTCCTAGACTGTACCTTGTATCTGGGGAAAAAATGCTCTCTTGTGGAGTATTTTAGTTCCTGTTTGCAATAGATTTGCAGGAGCAAAAACATATGTCAAATCTTTTTRTTTTAGCTGCATTGTGTTTCATATATGTTCGTGTGTGTGTTACAAGAAACTAGTTTTTCATCTAAGTATTTTACGAGAGCTCTTTGGGGTTAGGGATTTAGTTGATGGAAGCCTTTTCCTGTTGAAGCATCTAACGTTGTTAAAACCTTATCTGCCCTCACAGGAGTGTCTTTTAAAGGTTTTTCCCTTGTTAGCTGTTCCTCATTAGCCGGCCTCATTCGCCAGGCTGGTGGACAGGGGAGCTGGATGCTCCTCCTCGCTGGTGGGGACGGTGCCTGCAGTCGCCCGCACTTGGAGCCGGTCCCTGCGCTGCAGCCAGTCCCTTTCCCTGCCCCACGGAGCGGGACACAGCACTGGACAGCGCTCTGGATGTGCCCGTGTGCCCAGGGAGCCCTGCGATAATTCCCAAATGTGGGAAACGCTCTCTTTTTCCTGCTTCCCTCCTCCTTCTCTCCCTTGTTTTTTGTGACAGGGATTTAAATTTTGAAGTAATATCTGTGGGAAAAAAAAAAAGATGCAAAGCAGCAAGACTTTGTCACCAGCTACTGTGTTTGTTTTCCTTCTTAATGAGCTCAGTTTGAAGTAAAATCTCAATATTATGTTGTGAGAGCCCCTAGTGCAGCTGAGGTAAAGCTGGGCTAATACTGCTGCGTTATTAACAGTCCCACATAGCCAGAGAGAGAATTTCCCTSCAATGTTGTTGTTCCAGCGGTGACMCCAGTTTGTTCAGCAGAGRGTGTCAAGCCAAACTGTTCCCAGAGAGGCTGGGAAGGAAGAAACCCCCTCGAGAGGGCAGAGAGCAAAAGGTGCGTTTCCCAAAWGGCGCCTGCGAGCGCAGCCAGGGTGTGCGGCCCACGGGAACACCCGTACCCAAGGACACCGCTAATTCTGCGTATAAATTATCATTTCATAATTTCACATCATGGACATGCCCCACAATCTTCACTTGAAATACTTAGAGTTTCTTCTTCTTCTTTTTTTTTTTTTTTTTTATTTCACATCATGGACATGCCCCACAATCTTCACTTGAAATACTTAGAGTTTCTTCTTCTTCTTTTTTTTTTTTTTTTTTTCTCTCCCCACTTTTTTTTTTTCATTGTATGGTAATTTCTGTATAAACTGGCAAAATAGATAATGCAAAATGCATTAAGTAAATACATAGGACAATATTTCCTCCTCCTTTTTTCCCTGATTGTTAATTATTTAAGATGTAATTCTAGCCCATAACATCAAAAAATTTCTAATGGTCTTTTTCTCTGTCAATTTAATATTCTGCAGAAGTAATTAAAATTAGATAAAGAAGTGGTTATTGAAAATACACTCTGGCATGAAAACGCTGAAGAAGCATAAAGAGAAACCAAAGTTATCTGATCACTGTCCATTTGAGGGGGAAAATCACAACTGCATTTTCACAGTGTTTGTCCCCGGGAACAGAGATCRAGCCTTTTCTGTGCAAGAATGTGCTTGGCAGCTAGGTACTCCGGGCATACTCTGGGATTGAATAGGTGGTAGAATAATGTGCACTCCTGGCTTGGCTGTGCTTTATTCAACGCACAGGGATTAACCCTGTCTAGGGTTCCACGTTTATGTGGTTCTTTCATTACTTTTTGACATTTTTGGCAAAACCATGTGTCTTGCCTTGCATTTCCAGGGTGGGAAATGTGTGGGTTTCCTATATGAGTTGGATGTGTGGGTCGGGAGCATCCCCCTGCCCTGCGATGGGTGCCGTAGCCCTGCACCTCCCCATGCTCCTGCTTGGCAGCAGTGCCCACCAACCGTCCTGGGCCTGGGCTCCCCGGGGACTTCACGTCTGTCTTCTTCATAACCCACTGCSCTCGAGTCCGTTCTGGCTCTCCTATCAGTCAGCTTGGAGATCTGCTTAAAAATAAAACCCAGGTTTGCTTCCAGTGTTTGAATTGCAAGAYTGGTAGATGCCTCCCGAACAGGACAAGGTCATTACAGAGCCGGCTTCTACTCTCCTCCGGGTGCAAGAGGGAGGAATCTGGTGATACTGCAACACAGTGTGTCAAGTGGGAGCGGGGTTTGGCCTCATAAAACTAGTGGGTTTTAAGACAGAAGCTGTAGCTGTATGGTTTGGGTATTTGGTTGAGCAGTAAGGGGGAGAAGGGTAACTTAATGTATATTATTTCTTCTAATAGCACATTGAACCTTCCATAAAGAAATGCTGCCTTGTTTTAAAAGAACTTAATGGCACTTTGGAACTGAAATATTTTCCAGATAAACATAACTAAAATATTCAACTAATGACGAATTTTGCTGCCTAACAGACACATTGATGTCAAAGAAGAATTATTAGGCGCATTTGCAGGTAATGATTAGTAGCAGGAAAGATCCTTTCAGTGTCCACGTAAATTATGTATCCTATTGAATACATTATTTCCTAAAAAATGGAGAAGATATTTTACTGTTTGTCCAGTGTCTTTTGATCTGGTTCTGACGAACCCTTTCACTTATCAAAATCCTCACAATATATGAACAGTAGAGATATTAATATGGAAGGCCTCTTTTGATGTTTATTGGCATATAGTAATTTATAATGCAGATGTGTGTATATTTGAAGTGATAAAAGAGTAGACCTGTATTGATCTAATAAGCACCCAGATATATACGTTTTTAATCTAATATAGTTAGAAATTACTGAAATTATTCCTGTTGTGCTGACAGTAATGAGGAAAATGCTCTGAACATGGCAGCAACGTCTTGTAATTCATAAAAGTTGCTGAGACCTTGAAACTGGGTATTTGTGCTACATTCATGTCCCTGTTCCGCTGATCTGTGCTGCGCTAGTTCTTTAAGGGGTGGTTCCCGAATATTCGGATAGGTGCTGACCCCAGAGCCGGCCTCTTGTGTTTTCAGTGTAGACTAACCACATTACACAACATAAAATTGAGTGGAGCTGCGTATGAAGTTAAAACACAGAGAGGTATCAGTTATTGCGTTATAGAGAGCACGTGATAACCATTGCCGTTACTTCAGCTTCCCAGGATTTTTGCTGCGTTTGATGTTTTGGCAGAGCCGTGGCCGCTCTGGCCGCCCCAGGCCGCGCGCCTGAGGTGAGGCCGAGCTAAGGGCTCCGCGCGAGAGGCGCTTCGCTTCGTGAGGACAGAGCGGCTGCCCTTGTGCCGTGTCCGCCCCTGGGGGCCACGCGGCTGCCTGATCCCCCACTCCGCCCTAGTCCTCGGCCGTGAAGCACCCCCAGGCCCCTTCCCAGCCCTCCCCAAATCCGGGGACGGGCGCTCTTCCCTCACTCGCTGCTCCAGGGATGGACGCTCTGCTCTCACTGCTCTCAACTTTGCCTGGGTTGTGTTAAATCCCTCGCCTTTGTGGTGCGGATCATGGAGGATGCTGCTTTGTAAACACTGCTGCACCTTTGTAGTGCTGCCCCTAGTCTGAATTCGGTTATTTTCTGCTCTGTGAAGTTTTCTTCTACAGACCTCGAGGTGCGTTTCTGCATTATATTTAAGTTCATTTCTTATTTAATGAAAGGTAAAGAATCATAAATGTAAAAATGAACTTGCTTGTATTCTTGCAGGAAATCAGTGATTGTGAATGCAGCTCACTTCACCTCTTGCTTTACTTATTACCTGTTGTAAAATTTTAGCTGACTGAATCTGACTTTCTAGTGCTATCCACACTGAATGTGTAGTATTGGGGATTTATCAAGTTTTAGAAAGTAATGTCAATTTTTTGAGAAACCTGAAAACTGTTCTTTGCAAGCTGTTCTTATATGCTTTTCCTAGAATAAGGACATGACCTACTGTATGCCTGTTCATAAATAAGGGTCATCCTGATCTCTTTTCTTCTTCCTCTTCTGCTTAAATAAATGAATAATATTTGAAATTGATACAAGAATGCTTTTTTGGAAGATAACTAATCAATTAAGCCATGTTACACCTTTAACATTGTTAAACATTCCTGTTTTTCTTCTCCTGTTCGTGTTCTGAATACAGAAGATACCTAGGCAAAGGAAGGAAGTATTACATAAAAAGCAAAAATAATAGTTCCTGCTGTGACTTTGTTTGCTTGTTTCTTTTTAGAAGAGCTTAGTCTGAAAATTATTATTATTTTTTTAATWCTCAGTTTGAACATTTGGGATTTCAGAAAAAGTATTTCTTGCATAAAGGCATTAAGTGCTTGTCTCCCCTCCATCACTCAAATGGGACTTCAGGRGCTGATGGATCCAGTGAAATTTCCACTGCTTTTACATGGGTGCAGTTGCATGCAGATAATGTCAAACTAGCTTTTAGAACAAAGCCAAATAATTATATTTGAATAAATGTTGCACTATGAATCTAAGTAATTTTAGATAATGAATTATTATTATTTAAATAAGAAAGCTTACAGGTAGAATGCGTGTGGTTGCAAGTGACTGGTACTTATGGGGTAAGGAGATGCAGTAAAATTTTCTTTTGAAGTCCTCCCTCATAAGCTAAGCCATGAGCCAAAGTAATCTAAGGTACATTAAAATGCTGCTTTTTTACCACAAAACATAGTTTTGGCAATACAAATATGAATGAATTATTTAGTATTTGAGATGGAAAATAGCCTTTTCATTCTTGTTTAAAAAAAAMMAAAACAAAAAAATTGCTTATTTTGCCTAAGAACTTCAGAAGTGTTTTGCAAATCTCCATTTTCCATATCTTCAGTCAAACGAGCTCCTGTAATCAAAGATCTCGTTTCCCTTTTGTTTTTAGAAGCCCATACTTACGTAGAATTAATCTTTTAATTACACCGGTAGCTAGTAGCACGCTGAGGAGTTTGTACAGCCGGTCCAGTGAAATCACTCTCTGCACTTGATGCTGAAGCTACAGCCCTCTGTCCCCAGCTAGTAACCACCTCGGTGCCTGTAGCCACAGCGGTGGAACAGAGATGGTTGTCCCAGGAATAACGAAGCAGCTAACAGTCGTTCTGGTTGGCTTGTGGCCGTGTAGCTCTGTGAGCAGAACCAAACAGCAGTGAAGGGAGAATTCCAAATATTGCAAATAGAAGATTTTTTTTGCCCGTTATTTCGTTATTCTCCCTACTGTGGCCCTCGACAGCTGCAAGGATATGCAGAGAGGTAAAGAAGAAAAAATATCTGTATCGAAGGTGCCCGTGTYGTGCTGCAGCTCCAGCTGCCGAGCCCCTTCGGTGCTAAAACCTCCACATTTGCAGGGGGTGGCTTGGGTGGTTTCTTTGCTCTTTAATATCAAGGCCAATAACTTTTTGCTCTCTGGGGTTTTTGCCTTCATATAGTATGTTTTCCTTCCTCTTCTCCCCACTCCCCGACCCAAAGCTCCCCATGGAAAAAGAACAGCTCTGTAATCGTTCAGGATTGTTTGTTCTTTACGCAGAAGCTGGGGCTGAGCCTGTACTGCCCTTCCTAAGGACGCTTTTGAAAACAGACTGTCTTTTTGTTTTCTCATTTACTTACTCAAAGGTGCTGCTCAGCCCCTGGAACAATATGATTATTACAGCTTCCCCCATCAAAATTAATCAGTTCTAAACAGTTAATTGAAACATGTAGCATAACTGGCTTTCCGAATGTATGTATGATAATCACATGCTGGCGAAATCAAAAATCACTAGGCTGTCTAAATGTGAAGTTAAAGCGTGTCCAAGCTGTCGCTGCACAGAATTTGGGATATTTCTATCAAGCCAATTTATGAATTCCATTTTAAAATGCCTTGTCAGGTGAAACATTGAATTTGTGCACTAGAAAACGTAATATTTCTGGAGTTAAATTCTCATCTAAAAATTCTTTTACATTTACAGAGAAACTGAGTCATAAAAATATTTTTAAAAGTTTGCACTTCTTTAAGGCTATTTATTCTCTAAAAAAAGAGGACTTGAATATTTTTGACAAATATACACATGGTGTTACGCTAACAAACGGCCATGCAACATTTATCTTACATAATGAAGAGATTGAATATGCAAGACCTACTCTATTTAACATATATGTTGAAAATTTACAGTCTAGCCAATAGTGCTTTTTTAAAAAAGTTTTTTTTTTCCCTTATTTGGCAGTATTTTTCTACAGTTTATTCAAATATTCCTCTCGGTGTGTTTTGGTGGATACTGGAGTCTAGTCAGTGACAACCTGAGGTACTAAACATTTCTGCCTTACTTCGTTGTCTTCAAAAGAGATCTTTTTGTTCCTCTTAGGCTCTATCCATGAGTTGTGTATGACAGCGTTATTCGGCAAGGGATCTGCTTCCACTATTGAAACAACTCGCTTTTTCATTTTGCTTTTCAGAACCTTCTGAAATTTTTGCCTTGTGAACGCATAAAGCAGCGGGTGGAATATAGTCGTCCCGTATGCCATGACTAGAAAACATAAGCGCAGCTTTACCAAAAGGTCACTTGGGCCCAAACATAAAATGGTTGTGTTTAAAACAGAGATGGGTGTCCAGCAGAGCAGAAAGGTTGAGATAATCAGGAGGGACATTCGGAAGACTCGCTTTTGGCGCTCCCGGCGCTCCCGGTGCCGTTTCACGGCTCGGCGGAGGGCGATTATTACGGAGACCGAAGTCCTCACGCCAAAGACCACGTTCCGCCCCGCGCCGCCATGCGACACGTCGGTGGCCTCGTGCTGAGTGGTTAAAGAAATAGTTTTTTTCTTCCTAGCTTTTTTCTTTTGGCCCGGTGTAAATCGTGTGCCGATTCTAATGTTAAGAGCCTGGAGTATTTTGGTGTAGGTGATGAGCATCACCACGACAGTGAAGAAAAAGATAGGAATCTGAACGAGCAGGTGGTAGTACATTCCCAGCTCCGTGTGGTATTCGTTGGTACTGACGCACAGCAGGGTCTTGTTTTCCCATGTACTTGCGCTTTGAAGACTGAAAAAATTGACTTCGAGGAAAGGAATCAGGAAGGAGAAAAGCGAGATGATCCAGATGGACGTCATGAGGATCACGGCCCTGCCCATGGTGAGGATGCGGTTGGCGGGTTTGACGGAGATATCGTAGCGGTCCAGGGTGATGGCGAAGACGTTGATGGCCGTGGAGACGCTCGCAAAGGAGACGCAAGCCTCGTGGAAGCAGCAGATCAGAGCCGTGTTGCTCTCCAGCGAAAGCAGGAGGATAACTATAGTTAGAGGAATACATCCCACACAGATTATTACATCAAGTACATGAAGGTTCATTGTAATTATGTTACTGACAGAATTGATTAAGTTGGATTTCATACAGTAAAGTACCAGCACGGTGAGGTTGCTGCCAAGTCCCAGAACGATTTCTAGCATCAAAAATCCAGTGAGAGAAACTTGAAAGCTTAATGGATAGGACAGCGGCCGGTACATGTTGGTGTCGATGTCGTCGATGGCATCTCGAACTGTCATGTTAGATTCGGACTGCATGTTGACTTCCAGAGATGGGGAGAAACACATTCTTTTGTCGCGGTGGTTTTTTCTCCTGAAAGGTGAAATAAAATACGGCACTATTTGACTTTTAACACTCGTTGTTATTTTAGGTAAGGACTGGGGAAGGAGGAGGGAGGAAAAGCATCTATTCTTACCAAGCTCTTAATACACTGTRTGTTTGGAGCCTTAATTGGCACGCGTTCGGAGGTCTAAGGACCTAGAATAAGATCTTTCCGTTTTAAAGGAAAGCAGGAGTTGTTGGAAAAAAAGGAAATGGAAAAAAGCTTCCACTTCTGGAGGCAAGGCTTTATTTATGGTGATGTGGCTTTGACAAAGGGCTCATTTGTTGAATAAACTCCACTGTGCATTGCTTTTGAATCGAGTGTTGAGGGCCATTTTAGGAGAACCTTGTTAAGTATTAACAGATTAGGACTTGAGATGGTTTTAAAAAGGCTCTTGTGAGAAAAGAGAGGGGGGGGGGATGTGGAGCACTGCAGCTTTTGTAGCATCACAAGAACATTTAAATTATTTCATGGCAATTTAACAGGCTTTCTCTCTTGAAGAATTTATAACAGTCTCATGGATTGAGACTWGAAGATCTTTAATTCTGCAGAATTGTGGAGAGCTTGAGGACYTGTATTCATTTTTGTATTAACTATATCTAGGTGCACGAACCCTACAGTGAGGGAAGTTTATGTAATTTTGAATGCAGTCTGWGGTAGGTTTAGGGTAATGGAGCTGATAATAAAACTGCTACCTTTCCTTCTTCCGATTTGAATACTCAATGTCAAGACATTGTTGCCTGTATGAGAAGAAAGATTATTTAATTTTATTTCAGCATAGACTTAGGGAGTAGCTTTAGAAAAAAATACTTTCAGCTGTTCTTTAAATTCTATATCCAACATATCCAACAAATCTCTCAGTGTTTTGTGTTTATGTTGATTATGAGTGAGATTMAAAAGAATAGCATTGATTACATCTAGGTCACCTCTACTTTGTGGCAGTATCTGCTTCGTTCTACACATGGTAAATGTACAGGTTGTAAATGCAGCACCTGCTTAAAATACCCGACACTTGTATTTATATTGTCAGCCAGCACTTGAGCTTTGAAGAGAGGTTATTCAGTTTCATGTTTTCATACTTGAGATGTTTTTAAGTGGGCTGAAATTTAAGAGGGGTTGGATTTGCCATGAAAACAAATTTAAATGCAGAGCTTTGCTCCACTCTGAACACATTAAAAATGCATAGCACTAAGGGGAGCCTTAAAAATCATCCCTTTTTCTTTAATAAAAGCATAAATTAAGCACATTTGGGATACAAATGTGCAAATGGATCTTATCTGCAGTTATGAAAACCTCAACTGCACAGCTCTATTAATCACAAATCTATGATGAAAAGTCTTAGCATTTTTCTTAGTAACAGCCCATTCACATGTGCCTCATATTCCAGTTCACATCTTTTGTATTTATTAGTGTCAGGTGTGACATGAAAGAAGAAATATTTCCAAAGCTTTTGTTTAATTTCTAACTTAGGCAGCCTCTAATGGGTTTATATTAAGGCCCAGGAATACGGTTTCCTCTSTGTACGTTGCCTGAGCTGTCAGGGTTTTTCAGAAACCCTTCCAAATGCATTACTTGGTAAATGGAGTTATTTTGAATGCGGAAAAGCCAGGATGCAATTAAAAGCAGAACAAACTGTTATCTACAAAAACAAACYGTTATCTTAACTCCTACTGTTAAGCTAACTGAAATTGGTGAAAACAAAGTTGCAAAAACCCTCATAAATAGATGAAATGGCTTAAACATCACATCTTTGTTGCCCTGGCTGGATTTCAGGTTAATAAAAGCAGAGATACTGAGGCAAGCAGACAATCTACCCCATCCTTTGCCTTTCTGAACAGCATCTGTTCYGTGTAGGTGTGGATAGGGACCGGGTACATGCAACTTGTGACCTACCTGTCTCTGCGCCTCAAGGGCCTTTCAGATCATGGTCGCAGCTTGTCAGAAATCGGTGCATGGTGACACTGCCACGTATTGGACGTGCATTTTCACCTGGCAGCCGAGGTGCAGCTGGCCTCTATTTCATTCCTTGTAGCTTTATTTTTTCCTTTTTTTTTCTTCCAGCAGGTCAGCAGCAAAACGTTTTGATTAAACATGGGGACTTCTTAACTGCCTGAGAGACTTCTGCAGGGCAGCACATATTCTTTGTGTCTGTCCCGAGTTTCAAGCCAGCAATAAAAATAAGCCTTCTTTTAAGTAATGTTAATGTCTTTTCCCAGTTTCATTTTGTGTGAGTCTATTTTTATTTTCCAGGATTAAAAAAAAAGCAGATCTCTCATCTCTGTGTTTAAAGTGAACGTAGGCATCCTTTAGTTACATTTATGTATTTCTTTCTGTGATACTCCTGCTCATTACTTTTGAGTGATGGCTTAGTCAAAGAAGTTGCTATACATCATAAAATCCAGTTCGTGTGCTCTGAGAAAAAACATGAGTTACCTAATTTGGCTTATTTTCATTAAAGGAGAATACACAACAGATCATAAAACCGAGAGGAAAAAATATCCATTAGTCATTATGGCAAATAAGTTATTTAATGAGTGGTAGAGAAAAAGCTTGATGAAAGCCTTGTTCAGCTTGCTGGTGGAGTATGCGTGTCCTGTTTTGGGGAATTCATGTTTCGTTGTTTSTTCCAACATCAGTAGTTTCCACAATTCTGGTTTTAAAGGATAAATTCCTCTTTAAGAAGCGCTCACCATTTTACACATTGCCACCGCCTTTTCATGCAAATCTGAGCAGGTGTGTTAGTCTTCTGTGAATACTATTCAAGTGGCATGCACTTAAGTGGCCATACAAGTGTGTCCCATGCTTTGTTCCTAATTCCTTTTATGTCCTAAGAATACATTTTAGGGATGCATCCTGAGGCTGGCAGCTCATACAGCTAGAAAGGTACCCGGTGAACTGCATTCTTCATAGTGTCACTTGTGAATCGAATGGGTTGCTGCATGCCCTTGCGAAGGGGAGGGAAAAAAGAAGGTTAAAAGTAGGGCTTATAATTTATACGTTAGATATATATAAAAATATAAGTATGTAATGCACTTACTGCATGGATAAAAGGTATCTAAAATTAGATCTTATAGATTACATAGAAAATCTGTTTGTGTAGTCACTGTTTCCTAATAAAATCAACTCCTTCTGCTGTCACCTTGCTTGCTTTCCGGACAAGTTGCCTTGTCCAAATAGTGCAGGTTACCGAAAGCCCCAGCTGGAAGTAATAATCGCTGGACATCTGTGACTAGAGATAGAAAATAGAGTTTTCTGGCTCTCGGGCAGCTAGGCTTCACGTACAACTGTCCTCTTGTCTCAAATGAGTAATTGGGCAGCGTCTCCCGCTATATGGGAAGCGTGGCTTTATTTAATTTGCACACTCTCAATATYTTCTTCCGTGGAATGAATGTGTTTCAAATCCAGATTTTTAATAAATGGCTTAAATGTATAGCATAATGCAAGAAATATATATATATATATATTTTAAGGGGGGGGCTAGTCTTGAGCAAGTCGGAGATTAGTCATAGTATCCAACCTGGATAAAGCAGTAAGTATGGGATCCTTCCAGCAGTAAGCATAGATCTGTAAGAATAAATCTGTAGTATATTTCTGTAATATATTTACCTGCCAATATTTGGAAATGGTGCTGAGGGGAAAAAATATTCCTGGTTGCATTCTGTATTTCTTTAGACCATATACTATCTTAAATTGCACTGTCTGTTGTGTGGGAAAAAAAACCCAGATTCTTAATATTCTGCAAGACTTTTGTGCAAAATAACATTTTTCTACCACTGTGTTTTTAATTGGGGAAAAAAATAGCAGTTGAATAACATTTGCTGCCCCCGAATACAGCAAGATACTAGTGCTAAATGTGAGCCAAACCTGCTGCCTTCCTTTTTTTCCTCCAAATTCTTTGCTAAACGTCGCTCATTCTGCATACAAGCATAAGGAACAGCTCTTACCTCTGCTAGAGATGTGACACATTCCYGCTGCAGGTGAAGCAGTTCCAGGTCGGAGGGCTTCATTTTGTTCACTTATTAGCAGAGCAGAAGGGGAAGAGGGTGACGAGCGGATCCCCCAAAAAAAGACTTTAATGAAAATCCATGCCCGTCCTGTGCCATTGTTTCAGCATGCCGCTCATGCCCGCACCTGCCTTCGCCCCGCTTTAYGGGCTGCTGCAGTCTCCCGCTCTGGCTCCCGGGGAATCAATAAGCATCTGAAAACACATCATGAAAGTAGCTGAACGCACRGAAGGCTCCTGGTCTCCGGAGAGGCGAGCGCGGCGGCGGCGCTGCCGCTGCTGCTGCTGCTGCTGCGAGGGGCAGCGCGGGCGGAATGAGAGCGCGGCCGCCGCTCACTGCGGAGAGATGCGGTGCGTGATGCCACTAATTGTGATTGGTCACGGATGTGGGGCTTGAGCGGTGCCTCAGCCACGCGAGCCGCTCCCCCCCCGTTTATATAAGGCTCCTTTTATAAAAGGACCCGATTGACAGCTGATTTATGAATTCTAGAAGATATTAGGGGGATGCCAGGTTTATTTTTACCTTTTCACTCTCTGCTTTGCATACGCTGAAAACCACATGACAGCGTAAAAAAAAAATAGATTCTGTGTTTATTAGTTAGAAAGCTTCCAGCAATTTATATTTGAATTTGCCTACTTTGTGCTGCTCTTTGTTCTGAGAACATCTGTGATGTAAAACTGCCATGTCTTTTCTGCGAGCAGGGCTGAATCTCCCCCAATATGTTTATATGCAAGTCAACATTTGGCTCTTGTCTAAAAGGAATTATATTCAGGAGAAGCTGACGTCCCCTTGGATTATCAGGATTCACGTGCATCATCCATACCACTAACATAGGGTGCTAATCCAGTTCTGATCATGAACCAAACCCCAGCAGTTTTCACGATCCATCACTGATACTACATGTAGTGCATGTATAGTAATGTCATTTGATAAAGGTAATTTACTTGAAATGCTTGTTCTTAAAAAAAAAAAAAAAAAGAAAAAAACTTCTCTTCTGTGTTCTACATTAATATTTCTGGGGGCTTCACAGGTTTTTGTAATTCAATCGTTCAGGATATTCTTGACCTTCACTTTGGAGGGGTGGGGAATTGTTATTTGTTTTCACTTTTTTGTTTCATAATCTATTTCTGGCTCTGTTCTATCAGTATAAACAGTGTTCACCACCAGCTAATGAGGAGGAGGAGAAGTGTAGCAGGCTGTCATTATTAGTTAGAACTGCAGCTTTAATAAACTTTAGAAATTAGATGTACAGCTCCAAATAATATTTTTAAACTAGTTTGCTAAAGCAAGTATTTTTAAAATATCTCAGTATAAAATATTCTGTTGGTGCTTATCCATCTCATAAGTGTAGGGTTTTTTTTAAATTTAAAATATATTTTTGAAAAGCCTAATAACATACTAAAAGCATGGTTCATATATAGCACATGTATTAAAATGGCAGCTTGGGTCAAATTTTGGTGGGAGTCTAAATTTTTAAGTTGTGAATACAATTATAAAATGCAACTGTGCAACTTCACTCTTTTGTTTTATATATACTTTTTTTCTCAGATAATCACTCTGTTTTTTATTTCAGGTAACAACATGCTTTTGTTTTTAATGGTTATAACATGATCTAGCTTCCTTCACGTTCTCTACTCTTTTACCTTCAGCAAATACCTAAATAAAGATTGCAGCAACTTGTTCAAACATCGTAGTGTGGCCATTTGGTACCTCGCGAGTCTGAAGAGCAGCTGGGCAAAATCTTTGAACCTCTTCTGGTTCCTCTGCTTCTCAAGAGCTTGATACCAGTTCTACCAACATAGCTCCAAAGGACAACATGAAAAAGAGGTTTCCTCGAGGGAAGGCAGATAGGCTAGTGCATTTARGAGATTTACTTGCCTCACTTGCAGTGTTACTAAGGATAGGTAGAGAAGCCTCTCTCAATTTAAACAGATGAATCTCCATCTCCCTTTCCAATACTCTGAGAATGGCTGAGCAAAGATGGGACACTGGATGGGCTCTAATGTTAGAAAAAGGTGGACATAGGGAGAGAGGTGCATGAGGCTTTTGAAATAGTTTGGTTATGTGGTGTCAAAGGAGGGGGAGAAAGTACAAATGATCTATATTCCAGGAGGCAAAGCAAAAGACTGGCTCTGCAAAGAGAGCTTCAGCAGAATGATCTGAGTGCAGTTTTGTTCATATCAAGCTTAAGCTTTCTGGAGGGGCACCCGGGAGGAGAAGCAGCACCAGATGGAGGCAACAAGGAGTAGGTGGATGGATAGACACGCTCACAAGCCATTGCTGGGCAGATGCTGGCTGAGATGGTGAGAACACATGACATCATCCTCAAAGGGTAGCTGGGGAAGAGTGGGCAAGAAGAGCCATGTGCAGACACCCGACAGAGAAAGAAAAATGTGCTGTTCCTTTTACCTGTTCCTGTAGAATGGAAGGGAAGGAAATCATCTGCTTGGTATTTTAGGGTGTAAAAAAACAAGGCATGATCAGAGGGTACAAATGTAGAGAAGCAGCAGGAGTCTGGAGGAGGTTGGTGAGGAGGCTTTGGACTGAGAGGGGCAGCATGAGGTGGAGAGGGAGGACCCAGGAGGTGACAGAGGCCTAGGAAGGGCTTCCCTTGCTGTGTGTGGGGTAGGGAGGCAAGAAGTGAAGAGCAGGAGCGTGGAGCAAGGGGGAAGAGGAGGGAGCAAAGCTGTGGGCATGCGACCATAGGTGGCCTGCCCTGGCGCAGAGGCATCTGCAACTGCTGTAGAGCTCTGCGGTACTTAAAATTGGATTCAGGAAGCACTGCAGTCACCCTGCATGTGTATATTTTATTCTTCTGCTTTGCCGAAAGCAAAAAGTTGCCAAGTAACATACTTGTTGTCTTCTTCCATCTTTTCTGCTGTCTAACTTGCTACACAGCAGAAGTAATGCCCTAAAATCCACTGTTAGTGTGTTGAGAAGTGCTGTCATCTGTCAGTTGTGCTGTGGAGGCGTCAGCCCTGCTGGTGGTTGGTAGCATCACCCCTCACCCGGCTTGTTGCCGTGCAGAGCTTGGTTTGTCTTTTTAAGAGATCCCTTAGGCTCACCAAGTCAAACAGTCATCAAGTAACAGTCATAGTAGGGCTSAAGAAGTGATTAATTCTAATGTTTTCCATTAGTGCTCTTAATTTTTGCATCTTTAACATCCTTTTAGCATAGCATGGGTTGAACTTTACATAAACCTGTCATGAACTGTCTGACTTTCAGATGACATGGAATAGACACTTTCTTGAAAGCATTTACTTTGGGAAGCTGTATCCACTTCCTTTCTTCTCTTTCTTCTTTTGTTTTTCCCCTCCAGTTTTTCTCTAAGTTCTTTAGCAACATTTGCCGTTGCTTTTCCTGGACTGTGCATTTTGGTTCCTATTTTGAATATTGTAGCTCATTTGGTGTCTGGGTRGAATTGTAGTGACTGCAGATCTTTATCTCGTCTGTTCTCGTTTGTACTGGAGACTTGGGCTCTTGAATATCACTTTTTTTTTTTCAGTGAAGCTTAATTTCTTCAGTGCTTAAGTCACTTTTGAAGATGAATATTGGGTGCTTTGGGAATTCTCACCCTGAAATTGTTCTTATTTATACTGTGCAGCTGAAAAATTTGAGCTGCGAAGACCCTGAGGCTGATTCAGGTCAGCCATTCAGGTGCGCTCTAGTAGTTAGTGATCCGTATCTCAAACTTCCTACCAAGCTGCTGCTTAGTTTCCTCAACAGTCTGTTGCAGACAATATTTAAAAAATGTTGGAAAACCAACGACTTTTACCGTATTAGTGAGAACTGAGCAGTGGCTAATAGCAGTTTAGGTTCAGAATTTCTACTGCCATAACCTTAGAGTGAGTTTTTGTCAAGGTGCTCTGTTTTCCCTCGTGCTCATCCCACTGCAGCATGCTTTTCTTGTAAGGTCTGACTCTGACCATTGTCCAGTATAGAAGCTCTGATTGTAGCAATTTATTATGGTTTGGAAGGGATATGCTGCACAGATAACAACATTTCCACTAGAGTTGGTAGATAAATACCAATTCTGACTGATAGTAATGCACTCTTTTCTTTGTCTTGACACACGTACTTTACTATCTCATCTCTCTAATCTACAGAGAGCTATTTCAAGACCGTTATTCCTCTATCATCTTTTGTAGTGTAGACCGATATCCACAAAGTCAATTTTCCCTTCAGTGTTCAATCCTTAATGTTTATTTTCTCCGTGACTGTTGATTGCCTGATTTGTTTGGGTATTTTTAGAATGTCTTATTTAGTGTTTCTTTTTTTTCTTTTCCCCTTGGCATTTCTAACTTACATTTTTCATTTGCCAGGAAACAAGTTGCTGCTACTAATGTGCCCTGTTGATCCAGTTTTCTACACTTTGTAGGTTACTTTTATAGATTCAAAGACTTCTGGATTTTCCATCTGAGTTTTTTATTTTTCTCCTTATGTATCWGGAGATGTATACCTTCTGAAATGACACAAGAAAAATAATTGTATGTCTTCATTTTTAGTATGTAGAGTTATTGTTAGCTTAGCCACTTGAGTAAAGAAGAAATATCTGCTTATGCTACAAAAGAAGTATGTTTTGAAAGGCTTTTGTRCACTTGTTTCTGAAGCAATTAAGCCTAGATTCCTTGTTCAGGAGAATGCAATGTCAGCTAAATTGCTGATCCTTTCAGTTCTGGAGATTCCTCTAGTCACAAGAAAACRTGATAATTAGTGAGTTACAGAGTTACCTTTAGCAATTAATACTCAATATCRGTTTTGCATACTGAGGTGATACCAAAGTGGAAGAACAGAAGTGAAGCTCCTCCTGGCTCGTGCACAGAGAGGGCAGCCTTTCCCGTGACGTAACAGCAAACGTGGCTTAGTGATTAGCTAGGTCATGATCTTGGCACATTGTTGCACAATAATTTAAATATTTTGTTTGAAAAGATGGAGTAACTTATACTCAAAAGAGGAACACGGTAGATAAATACAGTGGTGTTTTAAATAACGTCAGTGAGACTCCTTGTTTCATCCATGAAAGTGGCTTTGTCCTATGGTGTAAGTACTCGCAATGAATAGGGCTGGAGCTTCTGATAATGATTGTCTAAATTTGAAATACTTGCTGTAAATAGTGGTTTATTTTGCTTGCACTGATGTTGGAAGATGTTTCTGACTAGGTTGATACCTGGATTGCTGCGTAGCCTGGTGTTTCACCAGCAGGGGCAAGGAGGGGATCCTGCCCTTCTCCTCAGCTCTGGAGAGGACTCCTGCACATGGAGTATTAGAGGCAATTCTGGACTCCCCAGGACAAGAGGGACGTGGAGCTTCTCAAGAGGGTCCAGCGGAGAGCGACAGAGATGATKAAGGGACTGGAGCATCTCTCGTATGAGGAGAGACTGAGAGAGTTGGGCCTCTTTAGCCTGGAGAAGAGAAGGTTGAGAGGGGATCTGACCAATATGTATAAATACCTGAGAGGTGATTGTAGGGAGGAAGGGGCCAMGCTCTTCTCAGTGATGGCCAGTGACAGGACAAGGGGCAATGGRTCCGAGTTGAAACCCAGGCAGCTCCATCTGCATGTGAGGAAGACCTTCTTTGGTGTGAGGGTGCCAGGGAGGCTGTGGAGTCTCCTTCTCTGGAGATCTTCCAAAGGCGCGTGGATGCCGCTCTGTGCCCCGTGCTCTGGGTGTCCCTGCTGGAGCAGGGGCTTGGACTGGATGAGCTCTAGGGGTCCCTTCCAAGCTCAACCGTTCTGGGATTCTCTTCCGAGCCTCAGGCCTGCGAGGTGCTGGGGGCATAAAGGAGCTGCAGCGGTGGCAACACTTCAGTGAGGCTTTCAGACYGACTTCTCCTAGCAAATTTGAATTGCCAAATGGAACACGCAGAACTTAATATAAGTAGAACTAGAAGTTCAAGATCCAATTTGAGATTCTTTATCTGATGTGCTTGATTCAGTGATATCTGCTGAGGTGTACAGGCTGAACAGCAGCAGTGGCAGCACTCACTGCCCTCTAAATTGTAATGCCCTGATGCAAGCCTTCTGTTAGACACCTTTATACTGTAATATACTTTAAGTGGAATTGCTAATTTTTAAAAAAAGATTTTTTTTTACAAAGTTGTGTATATGAGAGAGACCAGGATAGACTTCATTGCTACTCATTTTTAAAAATAGGAAGGCAGTAGCATTTTCTCTCAGGACAGAATGTTCACATGCATTGCCTAGAAGCAGCGTTCTAGCTAACGTTAAGAGAAAAAGATCTTAAGATGTAAAATACCCTGTGACTGAACAGAGAACTGGCTTGCATTATACAACATAAGTACATATCACAGTAAAAACCATTTAATTACAAATGGTATAAACCCATTATTATAAGCCATGGTAATGGTATAAACCCATTAATTTCCCTGCGCTCACCCACAGTGTCAAGGCTGTGGCCACTGTGAACTTGCACATTGCAGCCTGGCTCTGCTATCCCCGAGGCTGATTGATTTTGGAAGCGCTGTGGAAAGGCTCCGACAGGCTCAGTGCCTAGAGAAGCAGAGTTCAGTGACCACACACAAACACTGAGTGTTTCTACGTGTACCCTTAATGACAGACGAACACTTCACTTTCCTCAGACAGCAAAATGGAATCTATGGGTGGTAGCGAGATTTTCCCCGCACACACGTACGTTGTGAGTGACTATTAGCAGTAATTAAAGCGATCTGTTAAGACCCTCTATTCAGTTCAAAGTCATTTGTATTAACTTGATAGTAGCCGTGTTGCTTGCATTAAGTTCTCAGACTTTGAAAAATTATAGCYAGCACTGTGTTCTTGTCGGATTTGTCTTTTTCTGTTAAATGATAAAGTATTCTGTCTTCCCCTCCTTGCCACCTTAGTTGTTGAGTTATTATTTTTACAAAGTTACTCAGGGAAGCGGGTGGAAAATCTGTTTGTGTAGTGTCATGAAAAGACGTGTGAGAAGTTAAAAAGTAATAAACTATAATGAATGATAAATGTGCAATAGCAAAGAAAGAGAACCAAGCGAGTGCCGTTTGTTGACCTCACCATTTACTCTGCTCTAAAAGAATAGTCATTTGATTGATGTGCGTATTGGGCTGAATTTAGATTGTTGTTGGTATCATCTTGAGTTTATTTTCATTCTCCCACTGATTGGGTGCATTAGTTTGCATCATCTGTGCTTGTAATAGAGCATTACTTTCTTGTTTTGAGTTGTTGAAAAACGTCTTGCACTTAGGAGAGTAAAGGAAACAAATATGATGCCCTTCATATTTTTTTGAATGAGCATAAAAAATCATATTTTTTTCCAATGAAAATAAAATCCTTGCACCAATACATAATGAACCATAAGATTTTTGGTGGAAGAAACTTGTCAGACTCTTGGGCATCCCTCACATGCCTCACAAGTGAAAAGCTCGGGGCAGAGCGAGGCCGCTGTGCCGGGACCTACAAAGTGACGAGGGGAAGACATTATCTGTGGGCCCTTGGGAGCAAGAAGCCTCGCTGCCATCAGCTCAAGGAGCTGGTCCTTGCAGAGGAGCCCTTGGCAAGGGGCGGCAGGGAGCCCGTGCTCCTGGAGAGGGAAGCGAGGGGAGGCGGCGCGTGCGGCCTGGGCGCCGCGCTGAGGGGGAGCTGCCGCGCGCGCCTCAACGTGGCCGCCGCCAGGCGCCGCGAGGCCTGCGGGACACGGGGCGCCCGCCGGGAAGCTGCTCCTCCCCAGACACAGCCCCCTGGACAGGGATGTTTTGGGCTCCTGCTGCCTTCCCTTTCCTTTTTTTCCCCCTTCCCTTTCACTTCCCCTGCTCTCTCCTTGCAGATTTTTCACATACTGTTCAGAAATATTTGTTCACTCCCCTTTGCCCTCCACCCCAAAAAATCTACTTTTCTGCCTGCTTTTTGTGCCCTTTAAGGATTCTAGCTGTTTGTGTGACTTCCATGACCATGTTTGAGTGTCCCATAGTGACTTATTAATTTCTCTTCAGTGTCATGTTATGGAGTGAAACTGCCTGGCTTCAGTCATGCAGGAAGTCTAGGGTAGACGTGGAAAATCTGTCTGTATTTCTCTATTCTCTATATTACAAAAYCAAATGTCCTTTTGAAAGAAATGCAAAGACCATATGAATTTTCATATTCCATTTCAGGTGTTTAAGCACCTCTTTTTTATCTCCAAATGCCCCAGCTTAACATTCTGTGTTAAGTCTAATGCTTAGGAGCAGCAACGAGTAAATTCAATGATTCAGTTTGAGTGGAAAAAGAGTTCATGCATCTAAACGTCTTAGGACATTGTTTTTTCTTCTACTAAGTAAAGTAACATATTGGTGAAGTCAGAATGTAAATTGTTTCTTGCATGCATTTGCTCCTGTCTGAATTGCTTTCAGCCCAAAATGGCAATGTCATCAGGAGGAAGGCAACAACAAAACAACCAAAAAAGTCTTCAAATAATTAATGAGATTTAAATACACATATTGATGAAACACTGTRGAAGTCCTTACTGCATCATCCAGCTTTTAAAAATAAATAACCCCCCCATAAATCTCTAAAAAAAACAGGTCTTGTAGTACGCACAGAAAAGAGAAAATCAGAGTACCATGTTTGGAGAACTTCATGAATACCTATATTAGGTGGTATTTAAACATCTAGGGGTCATTGCTTCTAACATTTAGCTAGGAATTTAGGTAGGAATCTATATTAAGTGTAGAGACATTTGCTAAGCAAAACCTCTAATCATACTGGACATAACAGTTAAATCAGTGTTACACATGGAGGAGGTTGGTGTAGTGCTTCTATGTCGTACTTGGGTTGCGTCCTGCTGAAAAGCTTTTTTATTTGTATGATTTTCTTTTAATGTCTTGCAGTTTGGCACATTTCTCCTTCCTTTCTCTTTGCCATTTTGCTCTGTATCTAAAGAAGCCACATGACATGGCAGAAGGAAGAGCAGAAGACAGGAGCTGTTTAGGATGAGCGAGGCGGGAGTTGGTGGGATGAATTTTGTGATGAGAACTGCAGGAGTCGGATGCCAGGACAGGGAGGTTGTGAGAATTACCGTAAGGGTGACCGAGCTGTTCCTCACAAGTCTAATAGAGACAGATACACGTTTCCTGTTGTTCTTTCCTTAATGACATCCTGCTATAAACGTACAGGGACTGCTGAATATCATGTCTCATTTCTTCTCAGCAGGAGGAAGCTGCTGAGGGTTTTATTTGCTCCTTAAGTCTTCAAAATTTTGCCTCAAGGTGTGTGTATATGTTCTTTTGTCAGTTTGTTTTCCCTTTTTGCCACTCTTCAGCGCTATCTGTTTCTTCACCGTGGTACCAGAACCCGATTCTCATGGGTGGGAGCGCCCTGCACGGCAACCTGCCGGAGAGCAGCCTGCGATCAGCCAGGAACGGGGCCGCACGGAGCAGCCCAGGTGGCCGAGAGGGGATTTGGGCATCCACAGCACCAGGAAACGTGGACGGGAGCAAGCACCAGCAGCTGCCGAGACAAGTGTGGACCCATAGACAGTCCATAGAAAACTGCCAGTCTGTTATTTGAAATCTTTGCTTAAATCTGTGATTATGATGCAAAGGCTTTTTTGTTTCTTCTATGCTTGCCTGAAAGCATCTACATTTCCAAAATATGTTTTAAGATTGCCGAGAGCCATTAATTCAAGATTCTGAAGTGAATTCATCAAATCTCTAATGTTTTTAATTTTTTAGATTCTTTTTAGAAACACATCCAGCTGATGTAATTTAATATTCATTTCTTGAGCAGAGTCTTGGCTAATGCCTGTTGAATGAATAAATAAATGGAAAGAAATGAGGTTTTAATTCTGGCAGAAACTATTTTTATTGCTTGTTTATAGAATTGGCAGTGATACTCTACTCTGGGATGGCTTTATTGGTTGTTGACATAGTGGAATAACTATAGTGGTTAGAAACAAAAGTGAATTTAGCTGAATTTTACGGCTTGGACTTTTATTATTATTATTATTATTATTATTATTATTATTATTATTTTTAAAGTAGTTCTTTCACTGCAAAATAATGCAGGATGTTGGTTTCTTTTTTTGACAAATACTCCTCATTGGGCAGTTAATATCTGGCTTGTAGCTTGCTCTGAGGGACAGCCAAGCGGCTGCTGGGTATCAAAGCAGCCTGACACTGCAAAGAGCTTCCAGGTTGGGCCACCCGCTGCCTTGACCCAGCTTCMGGAGAGCAGGCAGGCAGTTACTTCCCCTCTGCAAGGAGAAATGTTGAATTTTTTTATTATTCCTTGCCTGCCTTTTGGCTGAGTGCGAGCATCTTGCTTCCACCAAAGYAGATTGCTGTGCGTGTGCATTTAAATAGTATTTGAGTTTTTATTGAGGAAATTATGTTATGCTACCTCTGGGAGAACAAGAGAGCAGCCGAGCAGCTTTACGGGAAGTGCCCGGCTCCTCGCTGCTCCGCTCTGCTCCAGGGCACGGGGTTGCTCCGGCTGCTCCGTCGGGAGCATCCGCAGCCCGGCTCCAGGTGCTGCAGTCATGGGCCGCGCTTGGCCATTCTTGGGAGCATCTGTGGGCGCTGGAGTTGACGGAAACTCTCCTGTTATCCTGTTATCAGTGAGAGACGATGCTTGCTGTGGGTCCGTCTTGCTCTGCTCAACAGCCTGTCCTGTGTCGTAGTTGAACTTCAAAGAATGGGCAAGCAGCCGCCTCAAGTGCTGCGAATTAAACTATTTCTAGTAAAGGCAGCAAAGGTTGTTATTTAATCAGTGGGCTGATCAGTGCCATGGCTTTTCTGGCAACTTCAGCACCCRCCCTGGAAAGTCACGTTTAACACTTCTTTTCCTCTCTGTATCTTGGGTTGTGGCTAAATTTTTTGGTATGTGTGCAGACTGGAACAGAAAATCAGCCTCCACGTTGCCCTGGGACTGCGGCAGCTTGTCTGGCTTCAGCAGCTCCGCTCCAGCTCTGAATGCCCCTTTAACAGGACTTAGTATCTGTCCTTTGGGATCCGCTGCTGTCAGGGCTGGCATTACGAATGGTGAGACCTGTTGGCTTCCTGCTGCTGGTGGCTGTCCAGAGATGTCAGCACTGGACTTGCAAAATCGAAGAAAGAATGAATAAATCTTCTTTTGTGCTTGTGAAAACCTCTTTTTGGAGAAGCATTTTCATTTAGCACTTCACTAGGGGAGCACATTCAGGGGAATCGCAGGATAAGTTCGAGAGAAGAAAAAGAAATCTGTTAAGAAAAAAGGTAGATTCACTTACTATCAAACAAATCTGAACCAAAGAAAATATTTCATACAGGGAATTGAAAAGCCTGCAACTAATCCAGTCCACAGTAGGTTCTGACCAGCTTGGATTCTTCAGCAGGTTTTAGAAAACGAGAGAGTAGAGAGAGTATTTTATAAGACAAATCACACACTAGAAATGAACGCTTAAGTCCAAAGAAACTAAGCACTTTTAAAATTGATGCATCCTAATGTAAAATATTTCTTTAAGGGAGAGATCCAGAGAACTCACAAGGAAGTTTCTATTTCACAATAGATTAAATATTTTCTTATTGGAGTTGTATACTGTTATGGATGTTGTCACTAACTATTATGTATAGAGACAGGTACTATTATTCAAAAAAGAGAACCTCCTTTTGATTTATATGTCATATAAATATATAATTGTGTATTACTTTTAATTTACCAGAAAGAAATAYATTTTTGAGTTCTTTATAAGCTTTTTTTTTTGCTGGAATTTGTATGAAAGGAAGCCTGAGTGAGGAACCTGTGCTAAATTGGTGAATTTGGGACCTCTGTGTGATCTTTGATGCATCCGAAGATGGGAATCGTTACATCAGTACCCATAATTATTAGAATTAATTCACTGCTGTCTGCCTTAAGCTGATATGTTTTATTAAAAACAGGCCTGCTTTTGTAGTTGTGTGGTGGCGTAAGAGACAAAATTATAATTCTGCCACCATGAATGTAAGAAGTCTTGCTTGTATCTCTATCGCGAAGCAAGCTCATCTGTCTCTAGAATAAAATGTGAAGCACAAAGTACAGTAGCTGTCTAGCAAGATACTAAGTATTACAGTTGCTTTTTGAATGTAAAACCCGTGAGCAAATCTGATATAGGGGAGTTGCAGTTTTCATTAAATGTGTGCGGTGCGGCGCACGGGCACCCAGGCAGAGCGGCCGAGCAGGCCGCAGCCTGAACCAATTAGGGGCTTTTTGAAGGCTGCAGAAATGTATTTTTAGTCTCCAAAGGGGAAAGTTACAGTTTCTACTTCATATTTTTGTAACCGTATTTTCCTTGGACAAATCCTTTTCCCTTCATTTGTGGAGGGATTGCATAAATTGGCAAGTCTGTGTAGGGCAGGAGGGAAGAAGAGGCTGGTCTCTCTCCACACGTCGTTAGTGCCAGCCCTTTCCACCCGACAACGTGAATCGCAGCGAGTGACGCTCTTTGGTTGCTTTCCATTCAAACTGAGGTTTAATTTATAAAGTACAAAGTCTATTGTGCGGTAGCAGCCCAAAAATGAGGGCTAGGAGGTCGCTGCAGAGAGAAGGTAGATGGAACAACGGGCTGGTGGCCCTGTAGGAGATGAGCTCTGCAGCTTGGATCCTGTGGGGAAGGAGGCCGCTGGAGGAGGCAGGACAGCAGCAATCCCGTCTCGAGGAGCCTGGGCTTTGAGTTCCTGGAGAAGGTAACTAGTCACTGAACTCCGGATATTTCAGGGCTCAAGCTTATGTTTCTGTCCTCAGTTCCAGGCTCGAAAATCTGAGCTGTGAAAGTTTAGGCTCATCGGATTCACAAATTCAAAAGGGTAACTTATTTAAAGCAGGTTGAGGTAGCTGGTACCATACATTACGTAATCCTGTACTCAAAAAGATGCTCCTCACCAGACCTGTCCCCAAAAAAGGCAGTCAGAGAGACGTTTTGGATCGCTGTGTTGTGCCACCTCCCAGGTGACCTACTTCTGTACCTTCTGGATGGGAACACGAAGAGCAACGCAGGTTTCTGTACTTTGAGGGGGCCTTGCACGTTTCTCCATCCCTTCTTTCTTCAGTGCTTTTTCTTCCTTTCTTGTCCTACTTTCCCATTCTTGGGCTCAATCCCCAGAAATGAGAGGATTGGTGAAATATAACTAATTGTTTTGCGTTGACTTGTGTTACCAGATGGTATATGTCTCTACATAATGTAATGAAAAATGTTCATTTTTCATTTTTTTGAAAAATGCTGTGGTTGATTCAAAGTAACAGTGTTTTTCACACCTGTGTTTTTACAGATATGTATTTATCTGAATTTTAGCACTTTTGGTATAAGTCTCCTCATAGAAATCTTGTTTTAAATTTGACTTTTAAGGATCTGTTGGATCTTTTTATTATTTTGTGAGGCTTTTTACTTTTATTTTTCTTAGTAAGAGAGGGACATACCTCTTGCATAATTGACTGTGAAAGACATTAGTAAATTGACTAGGTAGAAAATGCTGTTAAAGGTACAGTTCAAACTARCAGATTTATTCCCCTTCACTGACTATTTCTGCTTTATAATGGAACATACGGTGGTAGCAAAGTGGTCAGATAGCACAAAAATTTCAGACACTAATATTTTTCAGATTCATGGCAGCATTTCAGTTGGTGTTTATGCAGCATTTTGACTACTCAAAATGTGTCTGTATTAGATGGGACTCTCCTCAAGAGCAGCATTTCTCAAGTGATGCATCTTGGACCTTTATAAATTTAGTTGCATGCAAATCCTCCTGAATCAAATAGTCTATGAAAGACAAAACGTAAGCATTAAATTCCTTGGATGTCTGTTATTGGGGAAGCAGCATCCAGAAAGGCACAATATGTTGCAGGGTTGATTTCACAGTCCTGCCAACACGAATCCAATCTGAGCTCGAGCACAGCTGCTCTTCCTGCCAGTCCTCCTCTCTCCTGATGGAGCCTGATCAGCTTGCTTTGTTTTTTTGTGTCCTCTGAAAACGAAGACTGTTTAATGATTCACTGCTGCTAATGAATTAGCAGTGTCCTGCTCAGGGGCCTTGCTTGCGGAGCGCCTCCCCCCAGCATTAAAAAGGTTCCTGACTGACACAGTGGCAGGGCAGAGAAATGGGGCAAAACAACGTGGAGCCGGAGCTGGATTCTGGAGGATAGAAATGCATAGAGAAAACTAGATGTTCTTACAACAATTGTGCTATTCTTTTTATCCCTGTAACACAGTTACTCCTCCTCCGCCCCCCACACAACAGATTTGTAATGAAAGAATAGAATCTTGTGCAGGCTGCAACTCCCAGAGGTAAAACCCACAGAACTCGACTTCCATCTGTATAGCCTATTTTATTTTGCAGAGATTTCATATAGTTTTCTTGGGTTAAATTAGTCTGAAATGCTGTCTTTGCAAGTTCATTACAATTATTCCAGAATGTGTGCGTACTGTAATTGTGAAGGTTTCTCTGCAGCTAGTGCTGACTTACCTAGGCGTCTGCTCATCCTTTCTGTGATGTCTTGATGTTTGTTGTGTGCTCTTACCTTTCTCTTAGCAGTCATCATCATGGCTAGAGGTGCCATTCCTGTCAGTTCTCTGTAGGATTCTCTTTTTTTTCTTTCTTTTTTTTCCATTTTATTCCTATAATGAAACACTGGCGTGAAAGTCACCCTTGCTACTGGAGTGGGGAAGGGAATCCCTTTTGGGGAGGAATAATGTGCATTTATAAAATTGAAGAGATTCCTTAACCAAAAATCTTACCTGTAATGCTAACATTTACCAAATGTAGCCCTTACTGATTAGTAAAATCTGCTTGGAGAAACCTGTGTTTGAAATAAAGCTTTAATAAAGCCATAAACATGAGGAAAAAAAAAAAAAAAAAACAAAAAGAAGCCACTAGAGGAGGAAGGGAATGGGCAGTGATAATTTCTACTTTATTTTTTTGCTCTCTCTAGCCAGCATGCTAAAATGTATTGAATCAATATTTTGAATCAATATACATGTATTCAGTATATTCTTAGAATCAGTTAAAACTCCCTAGGAGGCTTAATGCTGCAGTGGCCTGCACCTGGGCAATTTTTATTTTAAGGGGTAAGAGCAAAGGGGCAGGTAAAGACGCGGCCGAGAGTGGGACGGGGCAGAATGTGGGCAGAATTTGCCCAGCTGCCACAAGGTGCAGGAGTGGAGTGAGAACGTCAGTTCCCCCAGGCTGAGCCGGTTCTGAGTGCTCTGGTTTATGAAATAATCCAGCGTTGTCCCAAACAAGCGGTCCCTCACCCCGAAAGCCCGAGGAACGAGATCATATGTACATGGAAATCACTGTGAATATATGTGGGATCAACCCAAGCGCCCATGTGAAGGGTGATGATGAACATTTGAAATGGGTTGGTGATAAATACTATCTAAATAATGTAGATTTGTTTGTCTGATGGCTGTTTAATGGCACCTTYCCTTTTCTCCTCAGTCTACCCTTCCTGAGGGTGTTTGTTTCCATAATGGGTCATCTGTCACTTTGCTCTTCTGAGTTTCTTAACCTCTGTTTTCGTCCAGATTTGCTTTTCAGCTCTGGAATTTCTGAGTAATTTTTTCAGACTTAATTTATCCATTAGTTTTATTTTACTTGTTATGTGTTAATGAATTATTGAACTCAGAATAGATGCAGTCATTGCTGAGCAAGATGGTAAGAATTTGGTGCTGGTATGAACTAAAGTTTTACAAATGTCTGCATTTTAGTGCTTTCCTATGGAGTAAAGATTAAAGGTGTCCTTCCCTGCCCGGGTATGTGATCCAAATTCCTCTACCATGAATGCAATCTCTGCACTGCACAAGGGCTTGCTCCTTGCACGGGTCCTCTGGCCTGTGTGTCCAGAGGAGTGAGGCTTTGCTTCAAGGAGCTGATCTGGCCAAAAAGGTATTGCAGAGATAATTTTCAGCAGAATTAGACCTCTAAACTGACTGACCTTGTGACTGTTCATGATTATTTGTGTGGCTGCAAGGGAGAGGAAGAGACAACACGGCCAGGAGATGCAGAGCAGCACAGGGGCCTCAATACAGACCAGCACAAAGGGGTCACTCAGGACCTGCATCTGACACCAGTGCGGGTATCTTCCCTTCTGGAGCTCTCCAGCATGCTCAGTTTATATGCAAGCAGCTAGCCGGGTCATTGCTGTTCCCCTTCATCCCTGCAAGTCTTTGAACACTCACTAATTGCCAGAGGACAGGAAAAAGTCAACCTTATGCCAGTACTTTGAAAGGGTAAATGGAATGACTTAGAACCTAGGTCAMCTTAACATTTATCTCTGACAGAATAATTTTTGACTGCTGATATGGTATTTGGTGAACAAAGGAGAGAATCACAATTTCTCTCACTACTCATGAAAAATAGATATTTGCCAATTAATTTTTGTTTTATCTTTCCTGTGACAGTGTTCTTTTGATCTTACATGTTGGTATAGGATGATCTACTTGCTATGGATTGAGATTGCTATAATGAATGTTATGGCTTCAAATACTGTCTTCTAATTGTAGATGAGAAAAATGAAGTCGGGAGCTTTATAGATCCTGTTGAAGCAGACACTGACTGCAGCCATTTTCCTAGCAGAGCTGTCAGGTTCCTTTTGTCACACTCTGCCTCTTAATTGCTGCAAGTAAAAATGGAAAGTGTTTGATAAAAGGTAATAAACTATCTCTGTGAATGAGATTACAAGCCTGATAAAGCTCAACTCTATTAATACTATTGACTTCTGCAGGCCTTTTAACACACATTAAAAAAAATGAACACACACACACACACACACAAACCCTAGAGTGACACAATCATGGCCAACTTTTTTTTTTTTCTTTGAAAAAGCATGCTTTCCTCTCATTCCACAGAGCACATTCCATCCCAAGATTGGCCAAGGCCTTCAGCTTCCAGCCATTTTTTCCACCTTTGACGTACAAGTCACGCACATGAAGGCAACCTTGGTGTCACTTTTTACTGAATGTTGCTCCTTTTTGTTGAGGCTTCACTGTCAAGTGTCTCTGACCCCCCTACATACTCCATACATTGGYTTCCTTGCAGTACCAGCTGTAGTGCTTCTACCAGAAGTTGACTTAACGATTCGACTTAGGAACATCCGTTGTTACTCTTTGAGTTCATAATTACGTCTCACTTTCATAACCCATTGGAAATACATCTAATGTAAGTACTGAAATCTCAGCAAGACCCCAGCAGTGGGTAACTCTGTAAGGTTAGGGCTGGGGAAGGAGAAGGGGTGATGATGACACTGCGTGCAGGAGAGAGGGGCTCTTTGTATCTCTTGGGGCCCCAAGAGATGAGCCCTGCTGCGCTGGCACTAGGGAGCTGATGGGAGCGAAACATCAGATAAAATTCCCTTTWTTTTTTTCCCTTGATCAATATGCTGGTGCTTCTTGGTCTTATTGATCTCTTCTGCTTATTCAATCTCCCTTCATTTTATGAGACCCATGAAATCCTTAAATGGAGTAGTCTGAATTTGATTTGGATTCTTTTTACTGGCTAGAACATTGTTTTTAATGTCCCGAGTTCATTTATTAGATATCTGCRATGCTAGCTACCATTAGGATAAAAATAGCTCCTCTACAAAAAAAGATCATGGTCTGTAGCCAAGCATCTCGGGGCTAAATGTCTGCCCCACTAGTTGTGTCAGCTCCATGTGSCTGTGTTTGGATGGGCAGGCATTGCTCAGTGATTCATTTTTTGCTTTATTTCCTTCTCTCCTTGGCGCTCAGAGCAGTGAGGAACCCTAGCTTGTATGAGAACCACTCGGTTGCAGCCAACATGAGCAGTGCTGAGACGTGGCGTGTTCAGGAGGCCGTCGCATGAGAGCCTTGCCCCTTTGCTGGAGAGAGTCCAGCGCAGGGCTACSAGGATGATCAGGGGCCTGGAACATCTGCCCTATGAGCAAAGGCTGAGAGAGCTGGGCCTRTTCAGCCTGGAGAAGAGGAGGCTGAGGGGGGACCTGATCAGCGTGTATAAATACCTCAAGGGAGGCAGTGAGGAGGAGGGGGGCGGCCTCTTTTCAGTGGTGGACAGTGATAAGACTAGAGGAAATGGCCACAAACTGAAGCATCAGAAGTTCCACAGGAACTTAAGARAACATTTCTTGACAGAATGGCCGTCCGGTGATGGAGCCCCGGCACAGGCTGCCCAGAGAGGTTGTGGATCTCCTCTTTTGGAGATCTTTAAAACCCACTTTGGACGCAGCCTTGTGCCCCATGCTCTGGGTGACCCTGTGTGTGTGCAGGGGAGTTGGACAAGATGACCTCTGAGGTCCCTTCCAATCTTAAGCATTCTGTGATTGTATGACTCTGTGATTGACTGCTCCCCCAGTGCTCGCTGGCCATGGAGCCTGGAGGGGATAGCCCAAAATCGGAGATCGGAAGCAGCCTGGGCTCTTGCCTGCAGCCAGACCTTGTCCAGTGCCCGCTGCTGCTGCGGGGCAGCGGCAGTTCTGCCAACGAAGCATATGCTGGTTCCTGAATGAAGTGAGATAAATGACGGTGGCAAAAGCTCGCTTGTTCACTGAGCCTCTTGCTGGCACAGAAGCACTGCGGACTTGCCAGGATGTGGCACCGTGAGAAGCTTGTAAACCAGCGCAGGGTTTAAAATAACTCCCTTCTAATGTAATCCATAGAATTAACCATGTTACATTTTATAAGCAGAGCTAGTAAAAAAGACTGGGTGAGTCATAACGAGTACTGTAAACCTTTTCTCATCTCCCCYTTTTTTCATCCTCACAACAGTTTGGTGGAACTGGTTTAACAGATGGGCACAAAACGTATCAGAGTGTATTGGGAAACTGTTTGCAGATTTAGAGCAGTTTTCTTAAGTTATTTGCACTCTTTCTTCTTTGTTCAACATTGACTGAACTAGTCAAAACATTTTAAGCATATTAAGCAATAACATATTAAGCAAGTCTATAAAATAATTAAATAGAAACTAGAAGTGAAGAGTTCTTAGAAATATTTACATTAATATTTGACTCAGTATAAATTGTTTGATAGCTAATGTTGAATCCTGCGTGAACTTTGCAATGAAGTTGCAACGTTTGTCACGCTYGCCGTGCTGATTCATACCCAGGGAGCTTTGGGATTGTCTGCTCRATGTTCTTGTTGAATCCCAAATTTGTCCCTTGGCTGCAGGGCCCCAATAGGGTAAAGCAGAAGCACCCAAGGTTTACAGTTTTTCTTTCAAKAGGTGTTTCCTAGGATGGTTAAGGTGCTGCAACACCTGGGGACCCAGTTTGGGGTTTCGGTTGTGCCGCGGTGCCGTGCTCGCTAAGAGGCAGTTTTCATGGTTCTTCTCTCTCTGCTGTCACGCTGGTCAGTGATACCATGAAGGCAAAGGTCTCTCCTCAGCGTGTGCCTTGAGGAGATGCAGCCCCTTCAGACTGATGCAAGGTCCATGGGCTGCAGAACTTGGTACGGCCGGAGCGTGGCCGGAGGTGCCCGAGCTGTGGCAGATGGACGGGGCGCTGGAGCCTCGAAGCCGCTTCAAAGGACAGTGCTGACAACAGGTGACTAATAACGCAGGATGAAACGGCTCTGCTGTGCTCTGCATGAGTCAGGTAGTTAGCAATTTCTAAACACATTTTGCAAAGCAAAATCCATCTAGTGAGGGAGGCTTGGAAATTTGTTAGATGCYTGGTTTTATCTGGAATCCCACTAGAAAACAGTGGATGTTGGGGCCCTTTTTGCAGTGTGCACGGCTGCACGGTGCGGAAAAGGGCAGGGGAGCCCCTGTAGTTAATTAAACTTCTGGTGCCCGGAACTCTCAAGCCCTTGCAGCGCTKGAAGTGTTTTCCTTGTCTAGGATAAGCTGCAATTCTGCCGTGCAGCTTTTTTTTCCTTTAAAATGCTGTCTGTGTCAGTGCTGCCCRCGAGCTCTTCACGCAGGTCCAGCCGCTGGGTTTGCTTGATCCTCAAGACCTCTCTGGGATGGAGGCAGCAGAGGAATCACCCTGAGCAGGAGGCAGGGACAGAGGTGCAGCTAAAACACAGTGTCACTGACCCTTTGGTGCTTGTGGCTTTACCTGCAAGTGCAGTTTGTCCTCCTCWTGTTTCCTATTGTGTCGGGCAGAGACTTCTCGCCCTGCGCCCTCTGCTTTTGTCCTGCACGTCCAGCCAGACTGAGAAGCTACTGCAGGTTCTCTGGGAAGAGGAAGGAAAGGGAATACTCTTCCTCCAGGATTTTTCTGCACAGCTGCAGATTTGGGCTACTAATAATATATATCCTTCCAAATCCTTAGGTGCTGCTCTCAAGGAGGTGCTGCTTTTGGAATCCCAAGTTATTTTAGAAGATCCAGTTTGGTTCTCATGACTTATATGAGAACTTTGGAATTGCTGAGCAAAGTTCWGCATAAGGAAAGATTATTAATAAAGCACATTAAGAAGCTTCTGTATATATGAAGAGTTTCTCTTCAAAAATGTAAGAACGGTGTCATCCTTTTTGATTTCTGACTCACCTTGGCCACTTGATTTTGTCCCTGCTGGCGTGGCCCTCTCTGTCACTCWCCAGCAACACTAAGGATTAGGTCCTCCTCTTCGTCCTCTCCTTCTCCTCATATTCTCCTTCCTCTTTCCTCCTTGTTTTGACCAGATTTGCCAGCGTTTCCTGGAGGAAGAGGTTAAGGGAAGATAAGGCTTAGAGCAGCTTTAGTCATCTCGGAGACTGCACAGCTTATCTACAAATAATCGTTACTTTCCCAAAATGTGGGTCCCCAAAGACATGGACCATGGGTGTAACTATTGTGAAATGTTACGGTTTATCAGACCAAGGAATGTTTCTTTTTTTCTCTCTCCTTTTATTTTCTGTTGTTCCTCTCCTCGAGCACTTCTGGTAGTTCYTGTGCTCTATTAAGCCTAGCACGATTCCCTCCATGCACCCAGTAGTTGCCCCTCTTTTGGTTGCTGCAGAGCCTTGGATATTCAGTTTAATTTTTCTCCTCTTATTTTTTCTGGAATGGGAATTGTCCCCAGGCAGTGCCAGGCTTCATCCGAAACTTTATTTCCTGCTGTTCATGGTGGCCCTGCACGAGCTCTTGGTGATTGCCACTCGGGGTGCTCATGTACCCCGTATTTACAAGCCACTATTTATCGTGGCTGTATACAAGAAGATGGAAAATGCCATGCTGCAGTTGAGCTGATACAATTATTTTCCTATCTCATGCCGTCAGATGCAGAATTCTGCTTGTGAAGCCTGTGTCTGTGGCTCCCAGGGAGTGCTCTGTCTTCCCTGGGATGCCTTGGAAGAGCTGTCTACCCCAGCAGCGTGCCTTGATCCTAGCTCAGCTGGGCAAAGTCAGTCTAAGCTTAGTTAACTTTGCAGATGAAAATGAGTCTTTTAGCTGCTTTTGAGACAACTTGGTCTCTTGGCTTTGCTTAGGTGAAACTTGGAATTCTTGCTTTTTTTAGAGACGTTTAACATTTTGTCCAAATTATGACAAATCCGAAACTATAGCAAAACAGAAATTTGAAGAAATTTCAGAATTGGATAGACTTTATTTTTCTGGCTGAATTATTTCATGGCATAAACTGACATAATCAAACCATTTTTCTTTGAATAGAACCAATAGCTGCTCCCAAGTGGTTAGTGAAATACCCTATAAAGCAGCGCATCTGATTTTGAACTAGCCTTTAAATCAACAGCATGCAGAGGAAGTAACTGAAGGGAAGTTTGGCCTTTCAGAGGTTACAGCTTGGATTCTTAGTTCTTTTGTGCGAARGAAATGAAAATTCCATTGAATCCTTGGGTCTCCTGCAGCCTCCTGTACCTCAGCCGCTCCTAATAAGCCATTTTATTTACCCATATGATCTGCGTAATGTCTCCTAAAATGCGATCAGCTAACTCTGCCTTTTTAATTACTCACARTGACTTTAATTCGATCAGAAAACAGCAAGAAATATCAAATAGTAATGTAATGGAGTTAACACAGTGAGAGGATTCTTGCTGTACGCTGCAGTTTGCTGTGTTCCTAGACTGTCTCCATCTGGAATGACCGTCAGCTGCCTCCTAGCTCTGCCCAGTGGGTCTGGACACGGGTCCTGCTGCGATGCAAGTTCCCACACAGCTTTGCTCAGTTAAGATACTTGGTATTTGTGAGGGTTTCAGGGTCCCAAGACTGGGGCAAAACTTCTCCACTCTCCATTGGAGTGATGCACTAGTGTTGAGTCCCTATGTAGAGCTGGATCTTGCTGGTGCCTTGGTACCTTGGGGTAGTTGGACCTCCTGAAGGTCCTCCTTGGTGCTTTAGTTGCCATTTCCTCACCACTGCACCAGTCTAGTGTCTTCAAATAGTGTTTGCAAAGGCAGAATTCAAGCTGTTCTTCCTTTTCTAAAGAATATGGCATTGACTGAGTAGTTATTTGGGCCTCCTCCAGAATTGCTGCTTGCCTGGGCAAGTCCATCAGACCCTTTTATGGAGCAGGACTGGTGTGGGGAGCTCCGGCAGCTTTCTGGAAAGTTGGCTCCGGGAGCCAAGATCAGAGAGCAAGCCCTACTGTCCTTCACTTTCCAGCTGTGAAAACCAGCCATGGCTGAGGACCGCAGGAGGTTCCTCTGTGTTCGCCCCCGAGTAATGGATTCTAGGAGAATCCCCCTGACCRGCTATTTATGTGGGCTTTTTCTGTGTTTGTTTTATTCTGTTGGGCTAGTGTTGTTCTTACTTAGAAGTTCCCACACACAGAAAGGAATTTTGGACTGTAGTTGAAGCACCCGTGAACTCTTACACTTCACAAACGTTCATGTGATGATTTCCTCATATGCTTTTCTTAAAAAAAATCCCTTTTCGCATTCAGTTTGCAAATAAAATTGCAAAAAAAAAGTCATAAAATCAACTAAGTGAATCAGGTATTTTATTTTAAAAAAAAAGTGCTCATAAATATTTTGCTGCTTTTCTCAGTTGGTAGAAATGAAAACTTCCCTTCTTGCCTAGCCTGGCCACGAGCAATGCAGAGCCTGTGACTCTGCAAGCTCAAGCTCAGCACTGCATAAAGGCTGATTTCATTAGTGAGTATTCATGCCAACTAGGGACAACTCTTCCATCTATCACATCTCCTTTGCCAGAGAAGTAGTTGGGTAATGTTTGATAAACCTCCTACCCCTGTAGCAGGGACTTCCAAGCCTTGGAATTATCCCTGCAGAGTGTCCCTGTGTGGTAGGGAGAGGGTGGAGGGGCTGCCARCACCCTAGGGTCCTCCCCATAAGTGAGTGTGAGGAGACTAAGGAGCTGCTGAGGAGATGACTAAAGGACAGGATGATGGAGGGAGGTAAAATCGTCGCCAAGAAAGGCGATGAACGGCCACGCTCGTCCGTAAGGAGCACTGAAGGGCGCTGAGGGGAAGCGGCAGGCGGCAGGGTCACACCATGGCCGTGCTGCTTTGTACGAGGTGCATTGTGCTGGTCACGGAGAGCAGCGGTGGCCAAGAGTTTCCACAACTTCACGGAGCCATCGGCTAGTTAACAGGATGGAAGAAGGTTCCGGCGGCCATTAAAGGTGACTCCTAATAACAGGCTGCTCCTAATATTGCCAAACCACAAAGACACYTCTGTGGAGCTGCTGCCTCCAGAGCGTGTCCAAATGGCCAGCGCAGCCGGACTCCTGTCGCCACRACGGAGCCCAGCGGAGCGGCGAGTGCCGCCCCGGCCCGTGAGGCGCGGGTGCGTCCCCCGCGGTGGCGCCATCCCGGCCCTCATCATGGCGCTCATCACGGCGCCTTCCCTCATCATGGTGCCTTCCCTCATCACGGCGCCTTCCCTCATCATGGCGCCTTCCCTCATCACGGCGCCTTCCCTCATCATGGTGCCTTCCCTCATCACGGTGCCTTCCCTCACCACCAGAGGCGGGTGCTGTGGCCCAGCAGGCATCTCCCACTGAGAAGGGTTTGTCAGGAAATACATTTCAGAACTGCACCGAAAACCCTTTTGAGAACTAGATTTTCCATCAAATTTTGCAGTTTTTTTTCTCGCAAAGTATCAGAAAAAGTGTCTAAACAATGGAGATGCTGTATACGGAAGAATCGGTTGCTTGTCTGATTCTGAAAAGATTCAGCGGTGAGTTCTACYTTGTGAAATCTCAGACTTTGAGAGGCCTAAGAATTTGCTGTCAAAATTAGGCATTTTTTATTTAATAACAATTATTGACTGAATTAAATGTTATTGTATGCCTGTTAACCATTTGTGTTTTAATAACTGAAGGACTTTATTCAAATTCTTGTTTGCCCCTTTGGGTATGATCTGTTTTCAGTAACCTTTTTTTTTTTTTTTTTTTTTTCTTTTTTTGAGTCTGAATTGAGTTAGTAAATAGTAGAACTTCAATGGGTCATCAGTTCATATTTGAGAAAAAATAGGTTTTGATTTTTAACTGTTTTAAGATAATAAAGTAAGAGCTATGGCTTCTCTTTTTGCATACCTAGATGTCTAATTGTATAAAGATATTTTTGTGAAATTTTAATTTGTGGACCTTTCTATGCATATGTGCTTCCTAATTTTATCAACAGAAATATGATTTTCTTGGAAAAAATACTCATGTCAGTATGCAATGGAAGAGCCTCAAGTACTTACAAATCATAGATGTATTGTGCATTGAAGAACTAAATTTTAATTAATCTTTTTTTAATTCTAAWTTTTTAGAAAGACTTTACCATAGGAAGAAATCTTGTATGATGTTCATAAATTTGGCAGTTCAGGTTGTCTGCAGAAGCTGAGTGGATAGCCCAAGGTTTGCTTTGTCTTCCCAGAAGGCTCCTGACGTGCCTAATGCMTCTGTGACTTAGAGCATGTGCAGCATCTCTTGACTCCAAAGCCTGCAGAATCAAGTAACTCAATCAAGTTAATTGCAGGAAGTTATTGATGATATGCTAGGGAAGAGGTGGGAGGAATTAAATATGCATTTATTGAAGATAAAAATGATATGTTTCTTTAGGTARCAAGCGAGTTAACATAACTGATTTAAAGAAAGTGCATTTCTACTTTTGCCGGAATATTTCCTTAGGGTTTAAGTTTGAAGGAGGTAAATGGTGGGTGCTGAGCAGAGGCAGGAGAGAAGAATATCAAAGAAATATTTGGAGCTTAGATATATATTAYCAGAAAGTGGTATTCTCTTATACCTAAGGGGCAAGATAATAGCCTTTTTTTGTTGTTGTTTAGTTTGCTTTTATAGCACCACACTGCTTAAATGCCTCCTGGCATTGACCTAGTATGTGTTAGAAATGATCCATGTTCTCTCATTTGCAGTCTGATGTTTTTGCATGCATGTTTTAAAATAAAAATAGTGATAGCTTGAAAAGATGTAAGAGACATCTCACGAAAACTAATAATTGAAGTGCAGCTAGAAATGACAAACTCAATAATGTGTCTGAAGACTTACAGACTGTAAGTCCCCAGCTGCCCATGTGCACTCCTTCATCCAGGTACGTATKTGTTCAAGAATCAGAGTGCTGGTCATGAACATCATGGATTAAACAAAACACACAAATGAATCCTTCTGCCCTCATATGAGGACACTGATTCAACAAGGAATGAACCATCTTTGCCATCTCAACAACCAATGCAATGTTTGAACAAAGTTATTTTTGACTGAGCTTTTTTGGAACAGATCATCCCGTTTCCTTTAATTTCTTYGGTCGTTGTTGTGCAAGTCTGTGGCAGCACCATGATGTATTAATGGGGAGTGAATCAGTGCAACTTTATGTAATGCTGTCTATTGAGAAACTCTACTTGGCTATTGAATAATAGCGTATTAAAAGTATTTAAAATCTGCCAAAAATACGAATTCTTTTCAGATGAGGATGTAAATTTAGTTTATATCCTTACAGCCAATTGCTTGCTTTCATGACTCTAGTCCTGATTGTGACTTTAAGGATATAGAGCCAAAGTCAAGTGCCTTAACTTGGATGAGCTTTTATCCCTGTTCTGTAAAGAGAAGATATTCTGCAGCCACTCCAGTGAAACAGCTAGAAGGGCATAATTCCTTTACACGGCTTGTGATGCAGTCGCAGTATGTTTTCAATGCAGTTATCCGATGCAGATAGGAGAATATATTTGTTTTCTTCCTGTTTCATTTACTGCATAGCTGTTGAGTTTTCAAGAAATGTTTTCCCAGGACAGTGAAAGCGTGGACTGATGTCCGCTTCAATTTTTTCATGGATGAGGGAAGATTTTTTCACTCTTTTGTTTTCCAATTTTGGATGCTGTCCTGGAACGTGAGCAGCAATGCCATATGCATCGATGACGAGCAAGCTATGCAAGCCACTGGTTTGATGGGATGAGAGGGAAACGTGCAAGTGGAAGGCAGATTGCACTAAATTATTCTTACTGAGTAGTAAATCTGAACAATATAGACTCATTTGTATCCTTTAACATCTCCCATTCCTTCATTTTATCCTGTATTTTTTTTTTTGAACTTGTTACTGTTCTCATCTCTTTGACCCCAGAAACTCCTTTATTCAGTAATCTGTGTAATCATCTCTGCCGTGCATCTCTCCTGCTCCACATTACACCTTTTTTGTGTCTCTTTCTCTTTCATGTCTGCCTTACACATCGCTTTGCATCTGTGGCGCTGAAATCTGTTCACAACAGAAATAGGACAACTAGATTTTTACTGACAACACTTTATTTTTACTTAGCTCCAAAAGCCCAGGAGGAGTGTTGACTTGAGAGGTATTGTTGCTTGGTTGCAATAATAAATATAATTTTGAACACACATGTACATCTGAATTTGCCATGGAAGTGCTTTGTTTTTCTCCATTTATTGTTCAGGAAGAAGTCTCCTAATTCACAGAATAAAGTATAATTTTTGTAAATAATTTAAATGATTTATTTGCTTTTATGATCATTATTTTTGCTTCATATTGTGAATGTTGTTACAGTCATTTTACCTAGTGTTTTGTAGATATTTACTATAATTTGGTGTTACTGTTTCCTTTTGAATGTTTTCTAATTTCTAGGATATAGCGCAGATATTTAGGGTGCAGTTGTTTTCAGCTGCATCCAAAGCATTTCTTCCAAATGCTGATGATAGGTGACATGACTGATACAGTTCTTTAGAAGTATCCCATCACACAGAATGTAGGTAAATGCAGTATTAGCTACCAGGAATGTTTTGGGAGCTCCTGAGGAAGTTTCTCTGAGCTACTTCTTTTGCGGAAAGACTTAAGCTCAGGGAGATTTGTAGAGTSTGAGTCTCTGAAATTGTCAAAGTGTGACATATTCAATGTCATTTATTTATTTATTGACATGTCAATATCAATTAACAATATTTGATGTTAAACTGTTGCAGCAGAACCTGAATGTGCCCATCCCTGCAGGTTAATATCCACCACAGATAAGGTGTATTGAGTATTACATGATGTTCCCGACGTTTTCCTTGCTCTAGCTTGTGTCTGTTGCATCTTGCCCTACCTCTGTGCATTCTGGAGAAGCATCTGGCCCTGTCTTCTCTCTAGCCACCTGTTCAGGGGTGGAATATGGACTTAATGACTTAATCTGTCATTAATTGTCTCTTTACCAGGTTACAAACCTGGCGCTCTCAGCATCTCCTCATACTTGTGCGCTGGAGTCCCCTTGCCCTCTTGCTGATTCATGGTTGACCTTGCTCTGGTTTGTCCCTATCTTTTTTGGTATTGAGTGGCTCAGAACACAGACTTGACCTTACAGGTGCCAAGCAAATAGGCAGAATTACTTCCCTCCAGCTGCAGGCTGCACTTTTGTGTGCAGTATGTGGCTCCTTTGCTGCAAGGACATGCTACACTCATAGGCAAAACCATTTGTCCAGTGGGTCCTTCTGTGAAAAGCTGCTTTCTACCAGTGGGCACTGAGCTTGTGCTGGTGCATGGGGTTATTCCATGGGTAAAGATCCTTCCAAATGGCAGCCAGGTCTTTGGGCCTGGAAGCTCAACTGGTTGGTGACACAGTAAGTGGGAAAATGGAAAGTAGCAGAGGTCCAGGCAGCTCGTGGGCCTGTTCAGCAGGCAGGGAAAAAAGCATCTGCTGGTGCTGGTGGTGACTGTGAGGAGAATCTTGGAGGAGTTCAACTCCTGCTTCAGGCCTAAGTGAATGTGGGAGTAGTGAGGTATAACTTATGATTAGACCTAAGTAATGTTTGTCTTGGTGTGTTAAGCTATTTTCTGAATCATGGCATTTTCACAGGAATGTCTCCAAAATACGGTACTCGCTGTTAAGTCAGCGATGATGATAAAAATAGCTATCAAACTCATTTCCATCACTTTCAGATCCTGCCTGGCATCTGATTTCCAGCTCAGAGAACAGTAGGAATTAACTCTTCTATCAAGACAATTTAAACAGCAGCTTTAAAATAATGTTAAAAATAGATAATCGGTCTTCCTCACTACTCCTCCAGTATCATTCTTATCAGCTTTGGATGTATTTTTTGCTCTTAAGCTTGCAGTCTGGAGAGAAACAGCAAGTTTCCTCTGCAAGTAGGATTGGTCATAGCTGGTTATTGCAGCACTGTGAAATATTTGAACACAAAGCAAATCTTTCAAATAATCCACAACAATAATTTTGAGGAAATAGAAACAATCCCAAGCGCAGGATGACATCCTGTTGCTTCTTTCTCAGATCTGCCTGAAAATCTTCTCTTTGGTCTGCTGTGCCAGAAAATTTCACTTCTTTCATATCTAGGTGACCTCGTAGTTTGAGATGACCTTCTTCTAAGGTGAAGTCATATGAGAAAATACAGTGGAAATGTTTAAATTAGCAGTTCACGTTGTGCTTTCTTGAAAGTGCTTATTTTCCACCATTTTTTTCTATTATTGAAAATAATGGTTTAATGAAAATTACGAATTATATATATGAATTATATGTATCATATCATATATTTATTATATATATGAATTATATATATATATGAATATATATGAAAATACATGTCCTGAAAATAATGTCCTGATTCCTTTAAATCTTACTACACATATGATTAATAGGAAACACTGAGGAGTATGTTTGCTTGCTTTTTATTTCTAATGTCTCCTTTCACTACATTTATTTCTAATGTCTCCTATCTCCTTTCACTACATTTATTTCTAAAGTCTCCTATCACCTTGGATACCCAAGAGAAGCTGCCCGTGGTGGTCTCATTTATTTTATTTCCTCTTCTGGACATGTTCAGCGTGAGCACGTGATGTGCTGCCTGTGAGCAACCAGTCCTGCTCTGTGTGTAGCTTCAGCAATAGTGTTGCCTCCTTTGATGTTGCTCACACAACTAAAAAATTAAAACCTATATATGTGAATAGTACAGTTTTTACAAATGTAGGAATCTGTTAAAGGTCAGTTTTCATATGAGTTTTAAGAGCATTGTAGTGATAGAGATTGGTTTATTCCCAGATATCCACTGGGGATAGGAAAAGATTGTAGAAATCTTCTCCAGTAGAAAAGGGAAGGGGAGAGAGGAGAAGTTTTGGAAGCTTCAAGCATTTCAGTAAAATAAGACCCTTTCAGAAATGAATTCATCATCTTTGCCCAAAAATTTAAAAAATAAACTTGTATCTTCTAAGCCTTCAGCTTCCCATTTGGCAGAGCTGCAGATGTGCCCGTCTTGGCATTCCCCTCCTGCTCTCTGTGCAAATTGTACTGGAAATGAAAGTGCCTCCCAGGAAGAGGCCACTATACTTCAAATTACTGCCTATATATTCCACTTGCAGAATAAAAATGTCCTGTAAAATACGAGGTTCTTTCACCAAAGGGTGAGCGTTGTGTTTCTGCTGAGGTCTCGGGGTCTCGGCCTGCATCCAGGGCTGTTGCAATTTTCTGTTACTGGCACAGGTTACAGTGAGCAAAGCAGCTTCCTGGCTTGGTGCTCAGCTGCAGCCCAGGCAAATGGGCTCTGTCCTTCCCTTCCCAGAGCTCCTGCCCTATGGAATGCTGCTGCCAGGAGCAGCACGGGTTCCCTACGGGAGCAGCAGCGTGGCCCATCTGCGTTAGAAAATTATTTTAAGGTACTTGTGAGGCAGATGGAAAAGAGTGGAAAGAGGAAGAGTTTTAACAAGTCGATCTACTCATTTGCTTTGTTTTGTGCTTATTGCTAGGCTCTGCTGCAGGACCAAAGGTTGAATATTTTATGCCCCTCTTAAAAAACAAGGAAATCGATGGTTATTACTGAATATTTCTCCCTCATAGARGAGATTTCTATGTGCTTTCACAAAGTTCTGCCCCTTCTAGCTTTATATAACAGAAATAAAACCTTTCAAATAGCGACTTTTGGGTTCAGGTTGAGCACCTTCAGCCTGTTCACAGGTTGACTTCTGCTGGAGGGCAGAGCTGTGCTCCCCTGCTCGTCCCTGCTCCCCGTTATGCTGCAGTAGCACTTGTGCCTGCAGCACGAGCCAGGGGAGACAAAACCTTTAGCTGCAAATGAGCTCGACAAGAAGAGSTCTCATGGGCCTGCAAAGCGCTGCAGGCTGCGGGGAGCTGAGACTAGGAGAGCAGGTTGGGGCCTGGAGGGGGTGACTGGAGAACACTGCTCTCCAGGGCAGCCTGCACCAGCCTAAGGCAACAGGGCAGTTTCACTCCAACTTGACGGTCTTTAGTCTTAATATTTCACTTTTAATTGATGTTTTCAGGCAGTTTGTTCTGTATTGCCTAATTTCTGCATATGTAAATCCCAGCAGAACTTGTGCATCTCATTTGGAGATGTTTTMAATTAGCAGAAACTGTAACCTCGAATAGTTTCTTTTTCTGTATTATGAAGAAAGAACAGCCCTATGGCACAGATATTGCCAATAGCTGCAGCTAACATTGCAGAAGCAAAATAATATAAACAACCCACAGACAAAAGAAAAATAAAGCTTTCCAAATAAAAATTAGAACCTCAGAAATGCCTTAATTTCCTTTGAAATATTCCCTCTACATCTCTGATGAAATGCTCCTTAGCTTGTCATTGGATTCTGCTACTTAGTTATTAGGGCTTGCCTGATTTGAAATATTTGCTGCTTGGGATCCACCTTAACTCTTCTCATTTCCTCCTAGAAGTTTGATGTACCTTTGTGCTCGCTGTCTCTGGGGCTGCATTTCAAAGTAAGGAAGGATTTCTCCTTTCACTCAAGTGCCTCTGTCTAATTACACCCCTTTATTCCAGTCTATCCTGCTTCCCTCTTCTCCAAGGCACTGGACTGCCCATGGTAGCCTTACGGTGGTACTCTAAGCTCTAATGAAAACTCAAAATCATCTTGGTCTTAGTAGACAACATCACATCATTCCTGTGAAGCTCATAGGAATGTTAGTTTCATAATTCTATTTTTGAGAAAAAAGTGTTAAGATTTACACTTTTAATTCTGATTTTTCCCATCTCATTTAAATTTTATATTATCGCAGAGCAGCCTTTGAAGTCAAAAATGAAATCATAATATAGAAAGATTCCAAGTTGTTATATTACTTAGATTAAAAAAAAGAAAAAAAAAAAGCTCAGTGCACAGTGTATTGTTTTTCTACCTATTGTGTTGTATTTGGATTGGTTTTATCCCTGTTAAACTCCTCTTACATAACTATCTGGGAAATGCTGGTTTAGCAAACGCATTATTAAGCAGCATCTTTGCCAGTAGATTAGAAAAGCTGGTCAGATTTAGTAAACCAAGAAAATTTGGAATTGTAATGACAATCTTTTTCCTTCAAGAGATTAAATAAAAATCTAACCCTTTCCCAGGCAGAGGTAGATTATAAATGTCACAAACTCCTAGGGCTCAGTGTATTTTGCCTCAGCTTATAATATTTCTGTTCAAGGAGAGGAGCCAGCAGGCGGTCTGTATTTTAAGTCCCTAAAAAGTCACTGCCAGCTGTGCTCTCCGAGCTTAATAAGGTGTGATAGCTGGAAGGGAAGTGATACGAGCACCCCAGGGGAGAGTTCAAGATTTGCCTTTGTTTGTAGGAACCTGGATGGAGAAGTGGGAGTAGGAGACCGAGGAAGGGCTGCCGGACGTGCTGCCGGTGCGGCTTCTTGACAGGCTTGGCCTCATAATTAATTTTAAGCCCAAGTCTTTCCCAAAGTTACCTGTGCACTTTGTTACTCTATTAATACTCTATTTCCCTATTACTCTATTACTCTATTTGAGGGTTGGACTAGATGATCTCTAGAGGTCCCTTCCAACCTTRAGGTTATCCCTGAATGGCAGGAGAGCAATTGCAGGTGTTTCTGCCGTGCTTTGGAAACTGCCTTTTCCATGAAAACACATAGTCTGATTGCTAGGGCTTTCTGGTGAGAAGCCTGAAAGTGTCTCACCTAAAAGAACCTGGTTCAAAGTCCTACCAAAATGTGCTGTCCCAAAATATTTTGTTGGGGATTGCAGGGTGTTTGAGGGAAGTTAGAGGCTTTGGTCGTTAGCAGGAGCTGACTACTGCTTGGAGGGACTGGGAAGCCTTTACCTTCTTTTCTCAGAACAATTGGAAGGATGATCTTTTCAGCACTTGAAATGGCTTCTGTGAGATAAAATACGGTAGGGAGAAACCCGCTCTCTCTCTTTTTTTTTTTTTTTTTTCCTTTTCCTCAGATTTCTTGGGAGATCACATTTAGGAGATAGATCCATGCTTAAAATTTATTTTGTTTGGACAACTTTGGGTTGTGGGAATATGGACTTATGACATAGATGAGCTCTACAGCAGACTTGCATTTCTGAACTATGTAAAACTTTGGTGATATTTGTACCTTTTCATATTCAACATTGCCAAAAAAAATCTTCAAAGTTTATTACTTCAGTAAATTGAATCTGTGGGTAATTCTTTGTGCTTTTTTATAGTGTCAGCGGAGAGGGTGGGGCCAGAAAATTAGTCTTCACATTCAAGACACCCGTTGATTGAAGCTAGTAATTGAAGTTAGTGGGAGTATAATACGAGTTTTAATAGGTTCATATGCGAGGCCACCTTCAGATGATGCAGCTTAGTCACAGCAAAGGTTTCTGTGAAGTAGCCCGGGTGCGAGGAGCGGCCGCGGGCGCCTGAGGCGCCATGTGGGCCAGGGCCTCACGAGCGCGCCCTGCGGCCTGCGCTGCCCGGCCTGCTGCTCAGCCYCCGGGGGCCTCTCCGATCAAGCTTTAAACAAACGTTAGTAGACTATTTGATATACACTACTGTTAAGAGAGTTCATTTCCTTCATGCTTTCCCCAGCTTTATGCGTTACTTCTCCAAAGTTTTCATCCCGGGCGCTTCCACACACAGGAACAGGCAAGTTTTTCCCCGCCTAGCTGTGAAGTGACTCAGCTGGGATTTGGGGCTCAGTAATGAACATGGGGTCACAAAGACTCATTTGGTGCTGAGTTTGTGAAGAACACAAAAATAGCTTGCAACTCAAGTGAAAGGTTACCTAGCAGAGATTTAAAAGTTCAGGTAGCTCAGTGGGAAAACYTAGGAATTTAAGTCTGTGGCTTCATAAACTTGCTGAAAGGATGCAGAGAGATGGTACCTCTACACAGAAGTCATAGTGCACAGGGTCTATGTTGAAGTAGTTGGTTATCGTTTTATGAAGGAAGTATGTAATTCTGTGCAAAATGCATTGGCCATTAATTTGTTAGTTTTGTTGATTATTTTTCTTTCAAAAAGAAGCCATGGAAGCCCCATTTCATATTCGATTGTGGAAAGTGCTGATAAATGTGTAAATGAAAGCAGGTCGCTGTTATCCTGGAGATGAGCAGTAGTGTCAACCGCTGGGCTACTGAAAAGCGAAATGGGCAGACTTAAGAAATCCAGAAAAAGATATACATATATTTTTTAAGACATTGTCTAACCTTGAGAGTTTTCCAGATTTACTGGATACTTTCTTAGCCTGCTTTTTCAGGTTCCTGGGGCGCTAATCTGAGGCACTCAGGCATGTTTAGAAGTGCCCTAATTGATAAACTTAATTGTCCCATTCCCACCAAACTTCTGTTGTAATTCAGTGTGTGAAGTGAGAGAGGTGTGTGCCCTTGGAGAAGCCTGAAGCAATAGGAGACTTCTGAGCTTGCTTTCCATTTTCCAGGAACATGGATTTRAGAGCAGTGGTTAAGGTTGACTTCATTTACAGAAATGTGGAGTTGTTACAGGGGACTTGTCTCATATTTAAGTGATCTGGATTCTAGCTGGATCTAAGCTCTGGCTCCTCGTTAGCCTGAAGGATATTGAATATTTAGTTCCTGCTTCCCAGGAGAGTGAAACAACAACCTCACTTGCCTGGGAAGGGACAGACACAGATCACTGGTTGGACTAGGTCAGGAATGCTGTGAGGATGGAGCTCCTTAGCCTACAGCTCGAGGGGCTCGGGAATGCAAAAACCTGGTCTTTGCTCCCTGGATTCTGTTTTTTATCTGTCATAATCTCATATGAAAGCCCTAAATACTCCGAACAGGAAGGATTAGAATGTCTCTCAGTTGAAAGAAAATGAGTGAATATGGGAGGAAGGATATTCACGGGTTCAGACCTTCCTAGCTAAAGGGAGACAAGAACATGGGCTTTGTACTTGCTGAACGACTGGCTGTTAATGATGCTTCTGCCGTCACTGGTTSAAGGCAGAAATGCTAAGTGATTTGAACAAATCTGTGTAGCCAGTGACAGAATTTGAACAGGAACAGGCATCTTGCTGTGGTAACCAAACTAAGACAGTAGTTCAGAGATGCCTTATGGATTTGAGATGTTTTTATAATTAAAAACAAACAAAAAAGTGTTTTATTTTTCTTTTGGTGAAATTCTGCTCGGTGCATTTGATCTCTAGAATTTAGAGGTAATATGTTTATATATTACATGTAATTTAAATATGTTTACATGTATAAGTGTTATRCTTTTAATTGCAGAAATATCTATTCTTTCAATGGGTGCAGGTCACTGAAATGTACAAGAAAAATGTGAAAAAAAAAATCTGTTTTCCATGATTCTGGGATTTCTAGAACTTGCAGAATATACATCTTTAGAAATGTTCAGGTCTACAGAAATACTGTGAAATAAATTCAGTGTAGTTAATATCTGTGTTTTCTTGAGTAATGATCTTTTGATTTTCACTTTATCTGGTATAATACAGTACTGTGACATACGCTATTGTCAAGAGCTGTATGTGAAAATGCCCATTGGAACTGAAAGTCCTAAGTGTTTTAGTATGTTTAATACACTCTATTATCCCATGTCATGCTTATCAATGTTTTATTGCTTTTATAGATTACCTTTCTCAAGGGATAGATCTCTCTGGAATAGAAGTAATTGAAAATGACCTGCTTTTTATTGCAAGAGCTCGACTTGAGGTGGAAAACCAAGCTAAAAGATTGCTCGAGCAAGGTGTGGAAACTCAGGTAAAATAAGCTCTTTTTTCTTCCTCTTGAAAGCGAAGAGTGAAACGTGCTGTGAGACTAATTCCTTTCTTTGATGCTGCATTGTATAATCGAGATCAGACATGAAAAACATTTCACTCATGCAAAATTCACACACACAAATGCACATAGGTAGAAACAGACAAATCTCACTCTACACGTGGAAATATTTAAAAATTTTGCAGAATCTGATGCTGAAATTATGTGAGAAAGCGTGTGCAAATATGAAGAGCTTAACACTTCACATTTTATAATTAAACTTCACAAGTTTAAAAGCTTGATAATTGATAGATTTAAGCATGATATACTGCGTTGATGATATTGCCAAGCTTCATGGATAAATCTGAAAGATGTAATGCTTTAAATTTTAAGGAGTTGGCTACATTTTAGTTGTGCAGAGCTATAAGGAAACGATTTGGAAGAATTCCTGTGCAAACTTCAAAGGGCATTTTAAACTTCGGGGTAGACATTCACTTTAGGGAAAACCAAAATGAATATGCATAGTTACATTTATCTAAGTATGTACTGCGTACATTCATACTAAGTGTAATTATCTACATTTTGAACAGCCTAGCTATGTATATTATTTATTTCTTTGGAATACTATTTGTGCTGTCTTTCCTTTTTAAATTCATGATCTTTTATGTATACTTTTCTTAGAAGTTTTCTTTAATAAATTTTTTAAGTCTCTGGAAAAGTCTAGTTCAAATCACTATCAAATTTGGTTTCTAAATTAGAGAGCAAAGTGGATTAGAGCAAGCCATTTATATRCTGTTTTTGTTACCGATGGTTAAACTTATCTATAAGGCAATATAGCGTTTGTTCATAATAGTATGAACAAAGGTTGACATTAGTATAGAACATACACAAAAAGGAAATCCTTTATTAAATTAATTTGGTTAGACAGCTGAGCATTAAAGTGATCAGTGTGGCTCACATGATTACTTAAGCAGCTGTTTTTAAATTATTTTCTGCTTTAAGAAGTCATGATTGTGGTAAATGCAATTTGCAGTTAGCAAAATGATAGGTAAAAAATACTTATTTTTTTACTTAACTAGAATTCAAATGCTGAAAACTCCTGTCTGTTTAAGCATGTGGAGAGTTGTGCTTGGGCTTGCTACAAGTCACCCACTGTATATTATGTTAAAGAAAAATTGAATGAAGACACAGTTCAAGAATAAGCAAGTAGATATTTGCTTAAATGCGGCAAAAGTCTCTTTCTAGTTTCTCGTGTCAGATTTGACCTTCTGTGATAATTTTCTCTTCATATTAAGTACTGAAACAGAACTGACAAACAAACCCYGGGGAAATCAATCCCACTGCGCTTGAAAAAATGGACACATTTATTAGGTGTTCCAGGCTGTATCCAGGTAATCAAGAAATTATTAAAGTGTATGCCTGTTGTGCTTAGCCAGGGGCTCRTTTCTAGGCAAAGGGAGCATCATTTGGAAGAACGTGATTACTGCTCACTCATGTCAGAAGCAAGGCTATTTTGATGAAGCAGTGCTGGGTACGCTTCCCAGGGCTGAGCTTGGACACGCTGCATGGATTTAATGCTGGAAAAAAGCAGTACTGCAGAAAATATGCATGTGGACATTGCCCCAAGAAATCTAGGATTTGAAATACAAATAGCAGAGACTGCATCTTTTGTGATTCTTGGTACTGTAGCTGTGTGTTGTCGTGACAAGCTCATTCACATTTATACCTTTGAAGCACTGAGATTTCCCATAGGAAGACTTAGGATTTTCACCTCTTCTCTTGTGTTTTGTATTGCAGGTTTAGGCCTCAGGCCTTAAGCTCTTTCTGCTAATACCTATTCTGGGAGCCAAGCATATACCGTTGAGAATAATATCTCTGTGTTTTGTTCAGGTGGTTATTTGCTTTAGTTATTTGCTAGATGTATTCACCATTGTAGTTTCAGTTTTCACCATTATTTTGATCTTCTGTGCAAATAATACATGAGAGAATTGCCTGCCTGATGCTGAGCTCTGTCTCCAGCTTTCAGCTCGCACTTTCAGCAGTGCTGAAGGGTGGTTGACACAACACCTGCATTTTGCAGTATGTCGGTGTCCACCTGGAAAAGAAGCAAAAAGTGGAATTTTACTTTTTATAAAAAGCAAAATTCTAAGTATCGCCTTTTAAGCCAGATTTCATTAAAACTTGGTGAACATCTGCTCTAGATTTTTTTCTGTTTTCAGCAAGATACTATAATAAATGACTCTGACAAGAACAGTGCTAACAAGTAGGAATTTCTCCTTCTAACATCTTGATGTATCATGTGTTTAAATAAGAGACTATTTTTATTTTGATTATTTATTTAATGGTGTATGAATTACATCCTAATGAGCAGTGCCTGGATTCCTCTCCATAATCACCAGCAGTAGCAGACGAAAGCAGCTCCTTAGCTATACCGAGATGCTACACTGTTTTTTTCTCTGCATTATGGCTCAAGCTTTTATAGCATGACCCTCGTTTGTGGATTTTTTCAGGAGAGGTGCAATCCATCTCCTTCTTCCCTGTTGCCTTGGAGGTGTGGGGCTCGTAGCCCTCGAGTTACTTCAGAATTGCAGCCTTGCGCTCCTGCTGATAACTTCAGAGCTGCCATCTGGGTAGAAASCAGGAATGTCTATCAGCCTGGCTGTACTTAACAGCTTTTCATGGAGCTGCCAAGCATGGTTGTCTTCTGAAACCTTTTAGAAAAAGCCATCCCTCTTTGTTCTTGCTGGCAAAGATAACCCTAATAATAGCAAATCCTTTCGAGCAGGGGGACCAGTGGCTACTGACAGGTTTTATTGCCATGGATGCTTGGCCACCCTCACAGTGTATGTAGTAGTGCAGGTTAATGCTGTGGCATGACCCATAGATCAATATCAAGGAAATAAGTAGATTCAAAACCCATCCTTACCGTCTGGTCCTAAACTTCTTAGTAGCTTTTTCATGGGTTGTAGAGAAATTAATAGCAGATAATACAGGAAGCACGAGAGCCTCGTTTAACAGAGAGCCTCGTTTAACAGAGATGCATCGACAGCTTTATACAATATGCCCTTCCCTGAGAGAGACACCAGGGTCTCCTGCTAGCAAATGGGATGAGTTTGTTTTGCAAACCATTGCCTGAAGCATCCCCAGCATTTTGAGGTCCTGCAGGATGAAGCTGTGGCTGTGGATGCTAGATTTGCCCTTAACTTATAGAGAAATTCTCTATCAGTAAAATGAACTAAATGTCCCCAAGCTGAGTACCATGTCACATGGTTTTGCCATTTGCCAAACTAGGTATCCTCAGAAGGTTGGTAGCATTAGGAGCCCGCTCGGTGTGTGCACTTCCATCTCCACCAGCTTATCCTATGGAAAAGGCAGCCCTAGTTCCGAGCTGGGCTTGCTGCTTTTCCTGCCATGCTCCGTCTCCGCTTATGCCAAGCAAGACACGGTGAGAAGATGCAGACTCAAAATTCCATACTTACACAGCCTCTCCTTTTGTGTTTTGCAAAAAATATTCTACATTTTTGGTCACAGATGAAAAAAAGTCTTCATTTATTTTCTGTATTAATCTATGGATGTCTAAGTATCTGTCTTAAAGAAGATCATAAATGAATTGTGATGCTTGTTCCTCTGTCTCATTATTTAAAATGAGGACWGGAAGAAAAGCAGCAAATTTTGAAAAATGAAGAAAATCTTCACTCTGCTTCTGCAAGATGTTCAAGTGTTGTGTTCATATACGCAGCATAAATATGCAGACAAAGACAAAGTAAACTGAGCAGAAACGTCTGACTAAGTTAACTTGCATGGTAGGATCTGTATTCAGTTGTCACAGTGAACATATTTGGGGGCAGTTTAAATTTTCATACTGTAACTCAATAGAATTTGTTTTGAGAATTTTTTGTTTCACATGCTGCTTCATATTGAACTCCTGCAAATTGTATCGTCTCTGGGAAAATTAGTGGKKTTTTTTTTTTCCTCATTCAAAGCTGTTAACTAGATGCATATATATATGATCTTGATAAATGCAGTGTAGCACTTGAGGACGAGGGATTGGTGGAGGAAGTACCTAGATTATTAACTAGTTTTCTGGAGATGATCTTGCTCAGTTTATTTCAGGTCAGGGTCCTCTGAGCAAGATGTTTCTGTAGTACACCTTGCAGTGTTATAGTAAATTCGGTGAAATTTTACTTGAATTTAGTCTTAAATTTGTGAGAGACTAACATMATCTAATTTGCATCTAATGCAAATGATCTCAAATGATAAGAGTTCCTCATTATCCCTTGGCATCATGTTCCAGTCTTGCAAACTTGCTTGGAGGTCCTAGAGATATTTTGATGTTAAGAATGGTTGATATTTGGGGTCAGCTTTTTCCTCCCTTGGTGAAACTTGCAGCAGTGGGAAGATGTTGTGTTCTAGACTTATTTCCAACTAGTAACTGCCAAAGACATTGCTGTCTGGCTAAAGCCAGAATTGAATTTCTTGATTTAGTAATTTTGAATCTTGCATGTTTTAACCAAATGATACATTTTATTGAAACATTTTCTGTTGTAAATTAGCTTGTAATATTTTGACTTTTGTTTTGAGTTTGCTTGGTAGTTCGTCATCTTCAGGTTCATAGAATAGAATCATAGAATCATAGAATGCTTAAGGTAGGAAGGGACCTCAGAGGTCATCTAGTGCAACCCCCTTGCACACGCAGGGTCACCTAGAGCACGTGGAACAGAGCTGCGTCCAAGCGGGTTTTAAAGATCTCCGAAGAAGGAGACTCCACAACCTCTCTGGGCAGCCAGGTTTGAACGGTCTATTTTCAGCTGTACTCTTCATGTTAGTTAACGATTTGGTGAAAGAAGTGTTTGATGGTAGAAAGTAAAATGGTATTTGGGGAACCCCAGGGCTGAAATGCTATTGGGAGTATAGAGAGCAGTCACTGCCTATTTTGGGGGGACGGTGGTGGTGGGTTTGGTTTTTCTTCTCACATTTATCTCTACTTTGAAAGCCAGAAGTTGGATTTTAACCTTGTCACTGTCACAAATGTAACCCACACCGAGCACTGTAGGCAGTAGATGTTGTAGTGCCTGGCTGTCCCACAGAGTGTGATGAAGCAGCTCTCTCAGTCTGGTTTCCCTAATAAAGTGATTAACTGGGATATGCTAGGAAAATGGAAGGCGTTTTTGATTAATCATTTTGAAGTTAATTACTTGAATCTAGAAAAAGAAGTCTCAAGTATTATCTGAAGAAAGGAACCGGTTTGCTACATTTGGTGTGAGATGAGGATGGTATGGTTTATTTTAAATCCTCTGGTTTTGTCCAGTGAAAGCAGAGAAGATCAAAAAGCTATTCTTTTAAGCCACACTAACCATCCATTTTAACATTTTCTTTGCAATTCTAATGTAGATAAGATTTATTTCAACATGTCATAGCTGTCGTACTGGTTGTGGTTGTAAAGTTAAGAGCAATCCTTTCTGGCAGTGGAGTCTGTATATTTTCAGTTGTGTATCAGCATAGATAATGGTTGTTTTGTTTGGTTTTATTTGTTTTTTTTTTTTGCTTTACACTAGTTGTGTGTGCATATGGAGGATCTTCACTTTCTGTGTTTGTGTATCTTTACAAGTTTTACTGTATCCTCACCTTTATGTTGTTTTCTTTTCTTCACAGAAACATACTCCTGTTGCATTATTCAGTTTTATTTTTCATCCTCAATATTATGGTTTTGGTTTTTGTAATCTTGTTAACTTGCTAAATCAAATTCTCTCATGCAGCCATCTGGTGCATGGCACTACTGAAGGAGTTTTCAGTAAATCTAAATTATTTTTCCCTCCATCTATTCTAATAAGCCATTATGTCGTATAGCAAAGTATCGCTCATCTAACAACCAAAAAGTATCTTCTAAGCAGGCATTAGCTGCATCCTACATTTGCTGAACTTCATGGGGATTAACCAGACCTTATGAAATTTGCCCTTTGCTATTCTGCTCTGAAAAGACTTCATTATATCTTCGAGTACAATCTAATGAAACTGAAGTGTTAACTGCTTCAGTAATTCAAAATCACCAAGCTCCACACTAAGCATGAATTTATACCCCTGAACTGTGGATTAAAATAAACCGCAGATTTCTCTGCAGCATAATCGGCTGATACTGATATAACCTAGAATATCCTTTCAGTTTCCATAGGAACAGATGACAGAATGTTTTGAATTTGGAAGAGCTGAAGTGAATGTCTAGCTTCAATATAGAAGTTCACTTTTATTTTGCAGCTCATAACCTCTGCATTTAAGGGCTAAAAATGTGGAAAAAAAAAGAAAGGTGGAGTATTCACAACTTCTGTTGTGTGCTTTTGCAGTAGTAGTAATAAGAAAATGACTTTAAGCAGYTTCTGTGCATAATTTTTCAGATTTAAAAAAAAAATCAAGGCAAAAAAAATCCAAATCCATACGGAAAGAGTAACAAGAAATTACGCATATATTAATACATCTTTAAGTATTTGTCAATCAAATAACTTATAGGGCATTTCTAAATGTCTTCTCTAGCCCTTGCTTCATCTCACTGTCTTGCTCTGTCTAGGTATATTGGAACAAAGAAAAATGTTTGTTTTCTTWTAGATGCTATATTTATTAATTCAGAATAAGTAAATATGGCAAAAGGTGAGAAGAAGAGCCAAGGCAGTGTGCTAGCCATAGTACTATCTGTGCTATTATTAGAGGCACGTTTCTGCTAACAGCTCAATCTTGCTAAATAAAGGAAGGTGTACTTTGAGGGTGGAAGCCTTGGCTGATGTGAAAGGTGCCTRTTCATCTGAGATGAACAGATGTACAACTCCAATATCTATTCAGGGTGAAAATAGGAGGCCTTGTTGACAAATCTCAGTGTTAGGAGTCCATGTGCTGTTACCTGAGGATGCACAAATGCAGCTACAAAGGATGATACGTGAGACTGTTCAGTGCTTGGGTTGTTTCCATTTGTTGTAACTCTGGCATTTGAGATGTTTGGGACTGATCTTTATAACATGCAGGGTGTGGAAAACTGCAGAGGTGCTGAAAGAGAAAAAGGCAACAGGGAGCAAACCCAGCAGGAAGTAACAAGGTAACTCGTGCTGTACTTCCCAGTGCAACAGGCTTTTGATCTGTGCTAGTGCAGTTCAAATAATAACTATTTCAAATATCCATATCCCCATATCCACTTGTTAGCTGGATATGGAGGATTCTCTATCTTGGAGYGTTCAAGAGAGCCATTTTATTTGAGCCTATGGACAGGCAGGATAGAAACAGTTTGAAATGCATTTATTTTCAAGTGAAAGTATTATCTAGGACTTTCCTGAACAGTGGTAGGATTTAATTTATTGTGACGGGTGTGCAGGGGAYCCTGTGTCACACGTTACTTTCTGAATATTGATCCTTTCTTATTAATGGCTCTAGTTTGCACTTCTGCAACATCTTTTGCATGCTGTAGAAGTAGGAAATAAGTAATTTTTGCTGTGAGTAGGAAGATCGTTGAGAAGACATTTGCGTTTGCAAACTTCTTTGCTGTAACAGTTGGGTAACACGGGCCCGTTTTAACAGGCGGTGGTTATGGTTGCACGGGTGAGGTGACTCAACAGGCACACAGGGGTGTCTGCTGGTGCTCTCAGTTGCCCGTGTCCTGGGCATGTCCCGTGCCGGAGCTCSTGTCAAACCGCAGAGCAGATGCCCCCAATAAGGTACTGCCAACAGCAAAGGAAGAGCGAAGCCGTCTGCCCCTTCCCTTGCTCAGAGGCAGGCAGCGCTCCGGGGAATAAACAAGTCGAAATTAGTTGATATGAAGCCTAGGCTAAAAAGCATTGCCCTTAGGCAAATATTGAAAGGGGCAGAAGGCGGAAGAGCAGAGTTTTGGGGAAGAACCTGCTTGGATGCACATGCATATTTAATAACTCTTCAATAATTCATGTACTGTGGATATGATGCATATGGTAATGCAAATGCTTAGTGGTGCTTTTGGCTGAAGTTCTGTTGCCTACCTGGGAATTGTTGCTCTCTCTCTAATCCTAATTTCCTTGGGAAGAGGTGATATTACCTGAAGCAGGCAGTAGTATTACTGCGAACATGTCTGTTTTGCATATTTAACTGCGTATAGTTTAGTTGTTAGAGACATTTAGGTATCTGCTGTTGTCAAAAGCTCTTTCTAACAGAAAACTGTCTGATTTTCTACAAATATGCTAAATAAAAGAGCTCTTTTAATGCTTGAAGAGTTCATCAGCTATTTGAAATGTCACTTTTTCCTTCACCATTTTTCTTTTGACAAGGCACTGCTGCACATTCGCTGTCTGAATTCAAAGGCAGCCACAGTGCATAGCAAAAAAAAAAAAAAGATTTGCTATAAAAAACCAGATAAGTTATTTTTACAGTTCATTTTTTCATTTTTTTTTCTGGTTTGATAACAGTTTGCAGATACATGCATAACATTTGTGATGATTTGTTAAACTGCTGATGTGAAATTTGTTTTTTTACCTTCCTATTCCAGACCAATGTCATAAAGTTCTTCAGGCTTCCATTAAATGGACTTTGAAGAATTTTTGTAGCAAATTTACTATAAGCTTTTTCACAGAATACAGTATGCCTTTATGTCCAGTAAAATGAAAATTGCCGTGGCAGTTGTTTGAACCAACAATAAGTTAAATTCTGAGTCCAGTTTCTGTAAGGTGAAAATGTCGGAGCCGCAGAGGGCTGGAAAGCACAGTCACTTCGGAAGAGGGCTCCTGCATCCAGAAGAGCACCTCCTTCCGAGTCTCCCTGCTTGATTTTTTCCTAGGAGAGACATTTGTGTCCCGTAAGTATCCTTCCCAAATGAGAGCCTTTCTAATGTCAGCAAGGAATAACACATTCCTGCGTGAACACCACTGAGGAAACCGTGCCAAGCAGGTGGGCTGGGATCAGCCTTAGCCCCCTCGCTCCCCACATTCCCACATCCAAAACGTGTTTGTGCCTTGGGAGAGCCGGGTGCTGGAGTCCCCAGCGAGGAGGATGCGGCCGGCGCCCTGCGCTCCCCSACACTGCAGGTTTTACCCTTCCCTGGGGACTCTTGTTCTCAAGGGCTATTGATTTCTTGTCCAAAAAGATTTAATTGTCGTGCGAGACTTGATCGGTATTGCAAGGGATCTGCCTATTACTGTCAGCTGGTGTTACCCTCTAAGTTATGGGGATATAAGCGCAGATTTATTTGATGAAAGCGAAGTCACCTTGATGGTTGTTATTAATGGAAGACAAAGGATCTTCCTGAATTCAGATCTAAGTYGTTTTTTATTTTATTTATTTATTTTTTATTCCCTACTGGTATTGGAAACCCTGCTTCTGAAACACATATGTCACCCACCAGAATATTTGGGTATGAAAATAATATTGCTTGGTTGTTTTTTGCTGCCAAATTTATTTCTTCAAGGCTCATCAAAAAGGACCKTTTTGATATTGTTGTTCATCCTTAATAAACATTATTTCCTTTGAAAATGTTAACTAGATGTCYGCTTTTCAAAGCTCTGTGAAAATAAAATGTGCAGTCCTTCCATATAGCCCAGGGTTTCTCAGTTGCTGTGTTATCCCAGGTCATTCTTCTACATATATGAAAGATTCACTGTGATTGCATTACCTGCACATCAACGCTTCCCTCTCACCTTAGAATTAAACTCAAYGTACATGAACAGTATTTGCCTCCTTAATTCCAAATACCGATCTTCATGAAGACCCTCTAATAGTGTTCTTATCATGTGCAAGCAAGTGGGAAAGGACATCCAGTTTATGTTGCTTATGTARAACTGTAAAGGAGAAGCATAAAATAAATTTATAGGCTTTTAAGCTCAGCCGAGGAACTTCGTAGTCATGAAACCTGACCTGTGTGGTGCTGGATGCAGACCTCAAGCTGAACTCTATGAASTGTAAAAGAAGAAGTATTTTACTCCAAAATATATATCTCAGATTAAGAGATTTGGTAGCTAGTTTAAATGTTATGGTCTGACTGGTTTTGAAATTTAAATATTTGAAATTTGTGTGCAAAAATTCATATCCTAGGTCATGTAAATAAATAAAGTAGTCTTTGGTCTGAGGCAGTTGGGATTGCAGAGCTGCTGCAACAGCAAGTGGATTATGGAAATAAAGCTTAGTATGTAAACATCTGTATGGAAATAATGCTTAGTATGTAAGCATCTGCAAGTTGACTTCTTGGGCATTTTATTTTTAAAATGCAAATTTGATTTTAATCAAATTATAATTTATTTGGAATTATTCTTTTTTCAGTTTGCAGATTTTATTCTTTTATAGGTTACAGGTTTTACTTCTGTACAATATATATTTTTTATTTTAAAACAAATGATAACTTTTAAGAATACTTGCTTAGTAGCTTTAACTAAAGTACATTCTTAAGCGATATAGTCAGTCTATAACTAAAACCTTTTCCCTGTCAACACTGAAAGTCCGTCTTATGTTATGCCTTGGCTGCTGTATATAAAGGGAGGAAAACTATATATATATATATATTTCACTCTAAACTCCTTCAAATTCTGTTTCTATTGTATCTCTATTGTATTCATTCTCCTTTTTTGTCTTGAAGCTTACAGCAATAAGTGCTGTGTGCACGAGGTAAGAGGACTAGATGTTCTAAAACYCTGTGATGTTTTTTCTTCCATAATACTCTCATGAAGCTCAGTTTCTATAGGGGTTGTTTACGTCTTTGTTTTCTGTAACACATTGTGGCTTTATTTATATTTCATGGAAGTTAAGTTCACAGGTTAGGCATCATTCAAACAAGGGGAAATACTAGGAGCTGGCAGGTGAATGTTAATAATGGATGAAGAAAATGAGTTGAAAATGAGTTGTAATTGCAGTAGTTTTTCTAATGCCACTTCAGTTAAGAATCTCTTTCAGCATCCCTTTGAATCTTTTATATAGAGAGAAGTTTTTCTTCCCCGCGGCAGTGAAAACTGAGACATCTGGCAAAGCTAATTTCCCCTTTAGCTTCCAGTTCAGACTCTCCATTTCCATTTGCCTTCCCCCTTGCAGACTTCTGTYGTGAAGTTCTTGGTGCTTTACATGAAGTGTGTTGGTAAGAACCGCTCCCTGCCTTCTCACTGCTCGTATCACGGCTTGGCAAATTGTTGACACCTGCAAGAGCCTTACAGTATTTGTCGTAACACGTTCGTATTCATTTCTACCTTTAGGTTTCTGGGTTTCTTTTTTTATGGGATAAATGAAGGTTCTTGTTTTTGTCCTTAYCTCATGCCTTGGGCCAAGCTGTTCACTGATGTCAACTAACACATCTCCACATCTCTGCTGAAGCCAAAAAACGCTGCACAGGTTCATGGAGGCAGAGACATTGACCTATAATTTGCGAAGGCCTTGGGCAGTGTGTGATTGTAGATCTGTACTACGGCTGCTGCTTCAACTGAGCACTTATTGAATCTTGACCTTGAGGTTCATCATTGCCTTTACCTGGAGTTTGCAGGGAGTTTTCATTCAACCTGCAGTTTAAGTTTATGCATTACCTTTTCATAGCACCCTATAAGGCAGTGTGAGCGTATACAGGGTGTTTACACAGCACCCAGTTATGCACCAGCACGCACTGCGATGCTTATATTGGGGCTCCAGGCATGTTGTGGGAGTTGGCAGTAGTGTTGTGGTGTGGGTTGTGGTGTTATAGCATTTCCCATCTCCCTCCACTTCCCCTGCTTCTCTCAGGTGGCTTCAAATTATAAAACTAATTACACCGGCACTGTATAACAGTTTTAATTAAAGATTTTTTTTTTTAATTTATGCCCTGGTGCAGGAGAGACTTTGTACTGATGAGTTCCTGTTTTGTCGGCCTAGTACAACATTTCCTTTTTGCCATGACAGAAGCATCTTTGCTTTAGGAATTCTGTATCTGTCCTAAGAACTTGCAGGCTGTCCTGACTTGATGCAATAGGCACGTTTAATAATCATGTCCTCGTTTAATAGTCCTGTCCTCTGCTGCTTTTAACTCCATAAAAGGACTGAATGGTACCCAAATCAAAATAGCTGCTGGAGGACACAGATATTGTGGTACTATCCACAGTGAGTTTGGAGGTGAATCCTATAAATTCTCCTTGAGTAGAGTTTTTCCAGCCAGCTCTGTGTGTCCACCTTACAACGGCTCAATCTAGGCCATGTTTTTCTGCCTTTCTTGGGAGAAAGTTTCATAAAACAGTGTCAGCTTTGCTTCAGATCAAAACATATCTTTCCCATTCAAAGGTACGTTTTTCTGTCACAGAAATAAATTGCTTTGGTTTGGCATGATTTGGTTTTGACAAAGGCGTCGTGGTCATTATTTAGCACCATATTAAAAATGTCTTGTGCATATCAAAATGCAATTTATCTGTGCAGTCAAATGTAAATAAGTTATTGCTTTGTGGCAAGAAGACTAGATAGTGTTACAGTGCTATTTGATGGCCCAGCTTTCAAGAAGAGAAATTTAATATACGAGATGCTCTTTTTGGAATACCGTTAGTCTTAATGACTTGGTTATAGGAGAGCTTGAATCTCCTCAAGGTCTTGCTTGGATTCCACCTCAAGTTCCTGAGCGTTTGCTCAAGCTTGCTGGMAATTAGCTGTTTCCTGGAAGCTGGTAGCAGAGCATGTTCTAATTGATAAACCTAAACGTAGAGCGTTCTTAAAGTGCTACAGGTTGGGTAATGAAAAAGCCTGTGTCATTCATGGAGAACAATAGTAATTATTCCATAATCTACTTGGCAATGAATCAGTGAGCTTGCCTCCTTCAACCCCCACTGCTGCTGGTTATTTTAAGAATAGAATTCATACTTAAGTGTACAGAATGCCTGTAAATCAGATGGATTAAGGAAAATCAGTTTTCAGGAGTGCTGAAACTGAAATGCACTAAGGCCAATTGTGCTGGTTGGAGGTGACTAGCAGAATTCTTCCCTAATAAGTTAAAGCAAGGATCCAGGAAAAGGTTAGGTCGTCTGTTAGCTCTGGAGCATGTTACTCTTCATCACAGTGTTTTACTTCTGTGTAGTCTGCCACATCCAGTTAAAAACAGGAGGGAACATATGTTTGGTGGACTATTATAGATGCTTTTCTGTCAGTCAAATGAGATTATAAAATGGGCCCGCCATCTACTCTGTAGTGATTTTTGCTTTAATTCAAGTAATTGAAGTTTCAAGACACCTGCGGAGCACTGTGAAACTGGACGTGCCTGGGATGCAGGGTCAGGTTATTCCATGATTCATTTGAAGGCTTCTGTTTTGTTTTCTGAAGTTACCGCCTTGAGGACTGCTTAATGGATTGGGTAGGCAGTCACTATCTAACAATTCTTATATTTTTTAATGTCATTTAAGCCCTAAATGGTTCAAGTCCCATTTACTTTTTCTGTCTAATCACTCAGGTAAAAAACTCTGAATGGATCTTGGAGGTAGAAAATAGAGGCTACTGGTAGTGTTTTGCAGGGGCTCTCAGTGCTGGAATTTAGCTTCCTACTTGTTCAGAGGTGTTTGAATCTCTGCATCTAATAGTCATTTTCTTGATTTAGGATTAATTCTGAAATTTTAAACTTTTGATTTGTCAAGTTAGCAGTATATTGTGGTAAAAAGTTTTTCAGTGGTTCCAGAAAAAAAAATAGAAATACATTGTTTTAGTCTCTGCTGCGGTCTTGTGAAAAACTGCCCTCCTCAGTAAATACAAAAAAAATGCTTATTGTTTTCCAACCAGGTCTATCTAACTTATAGCAGCTTCTACAACATGCTCGTTACGACTGTCACAGCAGGAAGATCACTCTTTTGTTAGGTRTAACATGGTAAGATCTACTGCTGTTAATAGATGTAGCTGTCTACAGGTCGTGCATTAGACACTAATACAGGATGTCTTTGAAACAGCGAAGCTGAAAAAGCAGATTTCAGAAATGTTGGGCCATCTGTGTGTAGCAGYTCCATTAAATGAAGAAAAATCTCTGAAGAGATCTCTGTATCCCAGACAAGGTGTCGGGGGCTCTGTAGGGAGCTGTCCCTCTTAAATGTGTCAATGGATCTTTTTTCCTTTTAGTTTTCCACTTTTGCGCTCATAGTGTAAARTCACTAGTGTATTGTGTTTGTGTGAACTGCTGTCAATACTTTTGTGTCATTAAGAAAAGCGTCAGTTAATTATGTTCACAATGTACTTTAAGTACATGCAGTGTTAATACTCATAGGGACCTCCTGGTTTGTGTCTTGTCCTGAACAGTAGCTCAACTCAACCCTTTGGAGCCTTGAAATGGCCAATTTCTGCAAGAGTTCAGGCTGTGGATCGTGCTGGTTTTGTTCTTAGGGACAATCTGATGTTGACTGGTGTGTAAGAAAATATTTTGTTCTCTTTGGCTGTAGCCACAGAACAGGATGGATCTGAATGTGAACAAATGCAAATTAATTTTTTTTTTGGCTTGAGGTCTAGCTGTTTTTCATACCCTCTTGAGTMCTTTTAAATGTAGTTTTAAGATGTAAAGCAATGTCCTAGAGACAAGACTGAGCATTGAAATGGCTTGTTTTGGCTTTTCAAGTGTGTTATCTCATGGGATATAGGTGCTTATATTGCACCTTAAAGCCCATTAGTGAAATGCACTGCCTCTCTTGGGTCAGAATAAGATGCTTTTATTCCAGATTCTTTCCATCATTATCATGATAGCAAGATGAAAAATAACTTTACATATGGATCTCCAAAGAGGAAGAGTTTGACTTGTGTCAAACATCTCAATTTACTGCACTAGATCAAGACTAGAGTTGCTTTCCCAATGCTCATAGCCGCTTTAGAAAAGATGGGATTCGTAGGCCATGAGGAGAAGCCAGTGTATTTATTCTTTTWTTATCAAATCATCCTTTAATCCTTTAGAAAGTTAAAGAAAACTTATATTCTTGAGATTTTTGTTTTAAACTGCCACCAGCATTGTCCCTGAGGTGCTAATTCAGCTGGCAGCGTTCAGATSATCAGTAAGAAATGATAATATCATCAGCGCTACCTTATGTGCACGATCAGCAGCAAGGATAAGGAGCAAGGATTCACAACCTCCCCAGGGAAGCAGGAGAGGTCACGAAGAAAAATGTTTTTTTTTTTTTTTTCCTGACGTCAGATCACAGGAATTGCCAGAGTTTCTCTTCAATTTGCCAAAAAAAGAAAGAGAAAGAGGGAAAAAGATTATTCTAGAAAGATGCATTTTGGGGACTACAGTGCTGTGTACTTTGTCTTTTGAAATTAAAACCAGTTTTTTTTTCTATGATGCTCCTTTCTAAATAATGGGGGAATATGAAGACAACTGCTTAGTATACTCTGCTAACAGATTCTTCTCTAGGGAAGAGGATTATGAACCAGAATTGAATTGGGGGGGGCGGGAAGAGAGCCCAAATGACTTTAATTGGGGAATGATAAATGAGTTGATGCTCTAGAAGGTGACGTTGATATCAACATACACCAAAGCTCAGGACTGGGTATAGAGTCCCGATACAGGAGAGACAAACATCTCATTTTCTTGCAGATATCTGGCCCTTCCTGCTATTTCCCTCCTGAGGAGGAGAAGATTGGTGTAAACTTTTGTCTTCAGTCTTAATCAATGCAAGAAGTTGCCTGTAGGAGAGTTTGTAAATGGAAATCTAGATCCAAAAATCCTCCATGAGGTTTTCCACCACCGTGAAAGGTGCCAGAGGAGACAGAAATGGCCAGAGAGCTATGGCTACATATGGATGTTACCATGATTTCAGTGTGTTACTGAGGTTAAAGGGCTATAGTGCTGCTCTAACAAAGAGGTTTTTATTTGTTTATTAATCCTACAACCTAAAGAATTAAGCTGCATGTAGTTCTTCTTTTGGCTTAATGCTACCTGTCCATTTCCTCACAGGCTGGAGTATTAAACAATAGCTTGCTATCAGATGGTAAATGGCTGATAAGGATTTCTGTGCTTTAATTTTGTACATTTTGTAGGGTTTTTGAACCTATCCTTGCTGGCCTGTCCCTCCCATAGCCTGTTGACTAAATATATCCCATATTTTAGGCTGGCTTCCCATTTTGCTGCTGCGTAGTTGTTGATAACTGGTTTTCCATAAACCTGTTGTATTTTAAATATATTGAGTACTTGCCTCAGTTGGTCTGATGCTGCTTTATTGGAGTCAGAACACTAARTCAAATGTTTGTGATTTCTTGTAATGACTGTCAGAGGTTTAGGACTATCGCACATGTTTCCACCTCCAGAAAACCCAAAGAATTAATTGTGCAAAAACAGCCTGTAGCATACGGTATTACAGGCTAGGGTTAACTATGCCATTAAAATAGCCATTAGAAATCAGTTCAGCCACTGGCCATGTATTGGAAAGCTGTTTTGTCTCATTTCCCCTCTTTTTGGTTTTCTGTAAATAACGTGAGATGACTTGAAGATTCACTAACTGCTGTATATCAGTGATTGACTCTAGTTTTAAAGAAGTACTCTAAGGTTATCTTCTAGATCGCTTTTTCCTGAGCAGACTTGTTTGATTTGCGCTTGACTTTGAGTAATCGATACCAATTGGTACCCAATTCAAAGGATTCAGTTTATTATATGACAGTAAAATAGATCTAAGCAGAGAGATACCATTAGATCACCGTGTCTGACCTCCTAAACTTGACATTACTTCAGCTGAAGCATTTTATCCTCAAGAGACATGCTGTGGCCAGGGCAATGAGCCAGACATCTGTGTGTCAGGGAGCTGAGAGGGTGAAATATGCCCTAGCAAAGCCCTCTGTGGAAGGAATAGTGCTACAAAAAGAACATTTTCCTCAGCTTTGAGAAATACTTCTTCCCAAATCTGTATTTTGTTGTACCTTCAGCATAAGAGCAAGACTAGTCTGCCAGTCTGCTAGCTGATTTAGCTGCTGCTTTCCTGGAGGCCTCTAAGTGATAGGAGAATGTAGAAAAAAAACACCCTGGAGGATGCAGCAACTTTTAAAATGTGTTTTAGAGGTGGTCGAGGCGAGATTGGGGCAAATTATGGCTCGAGGTCGTGCAGGGGGCTWATCCTGCAGGGTCCCTGTGTGGTGTCACTGCCGAGGGCTCTTCATGGACGGTCCCTGGGGTGAGAGATGAAGGTACTGCGGATAAAGCTATGTCTGCGTGGGCGAGCCATGTTGGTACCTCTTCTTCTTTCTTTATAATCAGTCTCTTAATTAACATAGATGTGACAGCAACACTTAAATATTTAAGAACCTCAGCGTTGCGCAGTAGGCACGTTCCGTTCTGCGAGCGTCGCTTTGGCTGCATTGGTGACAGTTGGGACACCAACTGTGTGATGAGGCAGCAGTAAACAAAGCGAGCTCTGTACAGAACAGGTCCAGATGCACGAGCTGTGTGAAGGGGAAAAACACTTATTAAATGGGGTAAAACTCCCAAGCACACTGTGTCTAGGTGGAACAAGATGACAACCACAGACTAGTGCCGAATTTGCCTTGAGATAAGTATCTGTGATGCATAGATAATGAAAATTGGSTTATCCTAGTTCTTTTCCAAAGAAATTGCAGATATTTTAAGGCAATATCAGTTGTGTGTATTTATTACTTAAATTTATCTTTTTTTGCTGCAAAAATGGAGGTGACAATAGTTTATGGTAGGCCACCTTTCTGCAAGGAGTTTGTTCACATAAGCTGAGAGAAATATAAACTGTAACCACTCAAAGTTATAACTAGTAGAACCATAAGCTTAATTTTTTTTTTTTGCTTTATACCTTTATATTATGCCAAAGAGTTGGGTTCTCTTTCTACTTGTTCTTCCTCCATKGTTCATCCTTTTCACTTTGACTTTTGGAATGCTGCTGTTTGCCTCCTCCTTCCCAGCTGTTCGCTAGAAAACTCGGAATTGAAGCCAATTCATTTGCTTTCCCACTTCATTACCAAAAATGGCAAAATTTTGCCAATGTTGTCAGTTTGCCACTTCAATAATAGATAGATAACAAAGTTGCACGTGGGAATTTTTGCATTTCTTCAGCTTTCTGAGTGTGGGTGGAATACTATTTCAAGCTCTTACTCTGAAATGCTAAAACATGAAAGACTATTATGCATTTTTTTTCCATGATAACCAATATTTTTAGCTTATTTCTGATTCATCTGAATTCAAGATGAGCTATCAGAGGCACAGAAACTAATGGTCATGTATATGCCTTGGGTTTCCTTTTTTATGTATTTGGGAGTGTTTGATACACTTCTGCATAGAAAAGAGAAGAGAACTTCTAGGAAATATGTTTTTCTTTTTGTGTCTTAAGAGGTTTCTGCATGTCATCTGTAATTGTTTTGATAGGAACTAGCTTGTGTCTGTGAAGGATGGATTCTATTCAGTGTAAATACTTTTAAATCCTATATTGTGGAGAGTGTTTTAATTTAATTRTATTTTAAATAAAAAATCTGTAGAAAATTGGGGGAAAAGGCAAGAAGTGAGCAAAAACCCATTCAGATTTCCTGCATATCATCCAAGGTCACTTATGGAAATGCTGGGGAGTTACTCAAATGAATTCCCTGGAAGGGATCTGCTCCAGCACCACATGGCAAATGGGAAGTGAGCTGRAGCCCGCCCAGCAGGTCACTGTGCGGGAGTAGGATGTGCCCATCCTGCCCCGACTTCTTGCATATGGAAAACATCCACGGTCTGGAATTGCTGCAGCTGTGCCAGCGACCGCTAGGCACTACAGGACCCTTTTGTAGGCAGATGTGCAGTTTTGATTAAAAGAATCAAAAAAATGGTTAATCTAACTTATTATTTTTGTAATAGTCTTTATCCTTTGTTTGCTGCCATCGGGACTGGAAACTGGTTGTAGTTCAGACCCACCTCCTCTCCACTGAGGATGCATTGCTGGAAAAAGCAATGCTGTGTTTCAACAGGTAGCGTTTTTATAAAAGTTAATGTAACAGAGTGGGTTGCTTGCAGGGACTCAGACGCACAGGGACAAGAGCTGCGTTGCAGAGGATGGACAGGCCTGCAGAAGATGCTGGTTTAGCAGCAACTGCCTTTTCAATCCAGCCTGTCACACTGAAGGGAAGAACACGGCTCCTTGCTATTTGGGATATAGCAATTTGGGATGTCGAATGCCCAACGTTTATTTATTATTGGAGATGTTTTTGTTGCCTCTGCTGTACAGTTACATTTTCACTGTGAGAATCTTCTTCCTCACATGAATTGAGATGCGTGGGGTCTAAGGTGGAGGACTGAAAACTGGGCAAATACTCCTCATTAGCAATGCCATGTACTAATAATAGGGGACCAAAATTCAGCAGCAAAGTGGCAGCAAATAGCACAGTCTTCCTTTCCCACTAAAAAGCCATTTTGCAGGAGAGTGTCTCTAATTAGTTGTCAGGATACTTGGTAGATAGTCCATTTTCCTTAAGCTTGGAACCCTTCCCGAAGGATAACAAATCTTATAAATGCTGCTCTGCACATTCCCAGGCAGGTTGGCATGTTAATTTTCTAGTGTTCTGAAGGTTACAGATAAATCTTTTAGCTTCCTAAAGGTATTGACTGATTATTAATTTTCTTTCCAACGGCTTCATTAAAATGCACTAGATATAATTTTAAAAGGCTGTATCATACGAATACATAATAGAAGGTAAAGACTAGGACACTAGCTAATAGTTCAAAGAGCTAACTGAAGTACAGGGAGATTTTACATTTCTTTTTAGAGCCTTTGATCTACTATATTTTATCTTTAAAAGGACAGATTTTAGAGACTAGCAAGTTTGGCTTTCTAAGAAGGTATTGGATGCCGCAAGGAGATCTGTAACTTACTTACAAACTATTCATAAGTAATAGTATGTTTGGGTTCAGTGGATGAAAAGAAAACCGATGCTGTGAGAGATCTTTTTCTGTGAGACTTACGCTACATTTACCTGTCCCGTTTTTCAAAAGCAAACCAGGAAAGCAGGATTGAGACGAAACTGCTTCTAAGGTCAGTGCAGAATGGCTTGGAAAGCCGGTGTGTGATTCACTTCCCAAATGGAAGAGTGCATAAAGAGTGTTGCTGCAGAGGTACGTGCTGGGACTMGCACTGCTCCCTGCTTGCATTAGTGATCTGGGGGATGGAAACAGGAGCACGGAGCAGACTTGCAGACGGCACCTGGGAGGAGAGGAAGAGACAAGGAAGCAAGAGAAGCGTGGGAATATTGTAGGAAAAGCTGTCAAGGTAATAACCCAGCGAAAGAGCATCTTGGGCTTTGCTGCTTTTGTCAGTGATATTAAGCAAATACAAACAAGGAGAATATTGTACAGGGAGCTGTAAACCAAAGCACAGCTTGCTGAGTAGGACACAGGCTTTCATCCGGGCTCACGTGCAGTGCTCCTTGCGCCCTACTCAGCACTGGCGTTTCTTGTTTTAAACTCAGCCCTTCAAGAAGGGCGTGGGTTAACTTGAGAGCATGTCAGATGGGGAGAAATGGACCCTAGGCTTGTGAATAACAGTTKGTCTAATTTTTTTAACATATTTGTAGTTTTTCAGTAGGTCCAGTTGTTTTAGRGGAGGAGAGTAAATTTTAAAATCTCCCAAGATCCTTTCCAATCTGCGTAGTAAAGTCAGTAGCTTCCAGGAAATGCCAGGTTTTCCAGTGGTAATCCAGCGCTCTGGTTCACTCACGTGAATGTACAAGAGGGTCAAATCTCGAGTGGGCATCAGGCTCCAAGGCACCAAGCCCTTTCTGTGCCACACGCAGCTTATCATAGGGCAGGGATCGTGGCCCTCTCCTGCAGCAGCACAAAGATAAACGGCCCACCTGACCAGATGCTTTATATTTTATGGTCAAAACGACAGCATTTTTAGTGGACTTGAAAGCAAGAGGAAATTTTTTTAGTAAAGAAAATGGTTTGAATTGTCTCTTTTTGGAGAAACGTTATCTGGGACCCGCTCGCCTGCAAGGGCRGCAGGGGCTGTCTGTGGAAAATAAACCCCAGGAGAAATCCCGATAGAGTTGCTGCCGCACAGGGAGTGAAGGAAGTTAAAGAGAGAACTGATAAATAAAAAGAAATTGTCAAAGTGCCAGGTTTTAAATTAAGAAAAAATGTTAAAATAATTACTGATCATGCCGAGGAAATGAATATTATGTATAACGTTTATTAAATAGGGCAGAGAGAATTTTATGCTCTTGGAAACAAGTATGAGGTTTCAGCAAAGGTTTTCCACTGATGATTGCTGTAGAGACCAAACTTGAATACTTTGTCTGCCTCAGTAAAAATGATCAGCAGGCATTTCAAAAATGTTCACCTTTCAAAAAGATATATTAATCTGTATGTTTAAACTGTTACTTGGTATTTAYTAAACCTTTTAAACATGAGCTTGAGATGGGGTCAGTTTGGGCAAGGGCTGCGTATTTGTGGTTTACCAGGGCTCTGTGCATCTCCCAGGAATGCTCTACACATGTAATGAGGTTTAATCAAAGAGAAATTATGCTACTTTTTTTCTTTCCCAAGGATAAATCCCTTCTAAAATATCACAAGTAATTTTAAGGTATTAAGTGATTTTAAGGTCAAGAATTTCTGTTCAGATGCCTGTGCTGTGCTCACCACACCCTTTAAATATAAGATCTATTAAAAAGATTTGCCTGCAGATGTGTGTGTAACAGAATCATGAACACAGGGGGTGAACTGTAGCTCACCTCTTAGAAATTTAAATTCAACTTGCGATAGATCATTTTATGCAAGATAATCACAACATATAACCTTGAGGTTTTAAAATTTACACATCAGAGAGAGGTTTTTGCCAGAGTGAGTGATATTGGTAGTCAGTGGAGGTGGACACAGTACTCCCAGAGGTTATATGAGCTCCAGAACTATCACGGTATGTGAATCTGTACATGGAATAATCCATCTCATCTATATACATCTATATAAATCTCTATAAAGTGAGAATCTATACATGGAGATGTGTAGTCACTGCAGAAGTTACCACAGCAGACTTGCCTGGCAAGCCCTTGTTACTGGTGTGGATCACAGGTCGGCGATCCATTGGAACCCAGGGGGAAGGACTGTGTTACTGCGGATCTGCTGCTGGGAATTCCTCTAGATGTTTGTAAACACATCCATGAATTTCAGCCTTCAGCTCATTTGGCAGCAGCCCGTGATTTAAGTGATACCTTGAACTCTCTCCGGGATGTCTGGCTGACCAGAAGACTAGGACTGCTTTGTCATATTTGTTGTAGATACAAGTACTAAATTATTTATCTATGATGTAAAGTGTATGAAGTTCACTTCTATTTTCTCGAAAAGTGAATCTTTAACATCAAATAAAGTGTTACTAGCTAATCTAGAGTCAAAAAATACATTGTGCACAATCATATGTGTCTTCTAATTCCTTTCCTTTTGTTCAGTCTTTGCGGCCTCATTTACTAAATAGATTTTTTTTCTTGAAAAAATCTTTTCTTTCCTTCCTTCTTTCCTTCTCTTTCTCTCTCTCTTTCTTTCTTTCTCTCTTTCCCTCCTTCCCTCTTTCTTTCTTTCTCTCTCTCTCTCTCTCTTTCTCCCTCCTTCCCTCTTCTCTCTTTCTCTCTTTCTCTCTCTCTCTCTTTCCCTATTTCCCTTTTTCCTTATTTTTTTCTATATTTTTAGCCCACATTCTCTCTTCTTATACATTGTTTAGTCCTTGTGCCAGGTACTGCAAATATGCACAGGTGTTTCAGTGGCTCAGCTTAGTCAGTGGGAGTACTAAGTTGCAATATTTCATTCTCYTAGTTCTTTGTATTCCTGATAAATCAATAAGCATCTCCTTTGAAATGTACATTTTGTGTTACCCAAGTTTCAAGCAGAAGCAAGACACGTAGCAATATCTAGAAAACTCTACATGGCTTCCAGAAATCCCCAGTGCCGTGTTTTACATTTGCTGCACTTTGTTTCCAGCTATGTATGATAGAAAAAAAATGTTCATATTCTCTGGTATTCTGTATTGCTGTTTTGAGCCGTAGGGTTGATGCTTTCAGTAGGAACTTATCTGAGTCTGCTCTGCCTATCTGCATTAAATGATGTATAATCCATGCTGCTGGAATGTTATACAGCTCCATTTCAGCCTTGCAGTGTCTTTGTGAAGGAGCTGAAGTATGAAGTGTGTTTCATGGGTGAAGAGCAAGAGGTCGGAGAGGTGAAGGCCGGGGGCCAGTCACAGTGCTCCCAGACTCCTAGTGCTCCGGGCGGTTCTGGACGTGGACGTGGAGGGTTTGGATCGGTGCCCGGCTCCAGGAGCGCAGCTCCCGGTGCCGCTGGAGCCGCCAGGATTTGTGCACAGGGATCTGAGTGCCCAAGGCCGAGGTCTGCGATGGTGACGCTCCTGAGCGGGGGCGCGGAGGGAACGGAGGGAGCCCAGGGCTTCAGCCGGGCAGCGCGGAAGGGGGAAGGCAGCACAGGCCTGGCTTAGACCCACCTTAGGTGCCTTAGACCCACCTGCGTTCGTGGGCTCAGGGAGGCAGCAGCAGCTGCTTCATCCAGGGCAAGGTCCAGTCACTTCATGAAATCAGGCGCCCGTGACTGGCTGATAGTCACTTAGGAGCTTGACTTATCCTAAGAATGAACCTTAGGGCTCCAGAGGTTAGGCTCTAATCAGTGGGTTGTCTTTTCCTCCCTATAACCTCTGAACAGATGTAACACATTGAAAGAACTGCTTTTGCACATAATTGTCATTAAATGGACCATTGCTGCTGCTTGTCCACCAAATACTGTGGTTTGACTGGCTTAAGAAATACGTTTGCTCTTCCTCCAGCCACTTAAACCTGCAGGGGAGGAAGGGAGAGCTCACAGCATCCTCCAGCACTGCCTCCCTGCTGCCCTGGATGTGATACTGTGGCAATTCAGTTAGGCTTCTCCTTCCCCCTTTCCTCCCCTTTCTCTCTCTCATTCTTTTTCCCTTTCCTTATTCTTTTTTTTTTCCCTTGTTCTGTTTTTTTTTTTTTTCTACTCAAAAGTTTTATCTTTAAAATAGAAATAGAGAAGGCAGAAGCAGTGGTTGCTGCAGGGAAGCACTATGGAAACCTGTCACGACAACAGCTTCAAATGAAAGAGGCTCATCAGCTATTTAAAAAGTCCAAGTGTTTTTCAGCCTCTGTGATCAGCTCTAGAGGCGGAGTTGGACAGGATGGAAGCACAGGGAGAGCTGCTGATAAGAAAATACTTTTGTTTTTTACAGTGGGGGAAATATAGTTCTGGGCTGTGCCTTGCATTTGTGTATCCTGCAGTATGTTTATTAACTGGGRCCTAAAAATTCTCAATTATTTAATCTATTCTGATGGTGTACTAGCAATATTGCCATTTAGGATTGATGAAAGAGATTCATTGTAAAATCTTTTAAGTGTTTCCATTTTATTTCCATTTCCGTTTCCATTAAAGAAAAAAAATGGAAAACACTGACCGAAGTTTCCCTCTTCTAAAGGACTTAATTATTAATAATGCTGAAACCAAGTTACTGGTGATCTATATGGTGGTAATTAAATAAACATACCCTTAGCAGAGATTTTAATTATGCATACTTGCGGTGGTATTTGCAGATGGAAGATACAAAACTTGATATAAAAGTGTGTGAGATCCCAGGTCACTTGGTGTTTGCTGCTTGGGCACCATCCTTCTTGGTGTACCATGGAAAACACCGTCAAATGCATGTTGTTATTAGCCAAGCACGCAGAAAAAATGATATAAAAGTGGTGCTACTAATAGTATTATGCTCAGTAGATTCACTTTGTGCTGTCACATTCATAGTTTCTTTTAAAGCTTGTTAATAGTTTCAGCACAATGCTGATATATAATCGCATGCATCTATATGCTTCTATCTATATGCTATGTATGTTCTTGCAATAAAATAAATTTTTGGAATGCCAGCGATTAATCACTGAAATAAATACAGTGCACAGTGACATTACCTGGGGAAATCTTGGAAAAATAGTGGAATCAAGTGCCAAGATATTTCACTTTCTTACAGTCTTTTTAAGTTCCTGGCTGTGTTTCATAGTGATTGGTGGCCATGTTCATTATTACTGGAAGTAATGAAATGAAAAACAGTAGCTAGTAAATGGGAGAATATGCAAAAGGAGAATGAAAAAAGAAATCTTTATAAAGGGTTTGCCTAAGGGATTCCTGAAGGAATAATCGGAAAAATAATTAAAAAGATTTGTCAGTGCAGAAGTCATTCTGAACTAGTGAATTCATCCTTTATTCCAGGTACACTAGAAAGAAAACAGTGGCTTTCTCTTTAAATCAAATTGCTCAGAAACGAAGGTTTTATTTTCATGTTTTGACCTAATTTTTTTAGTGCTGATTTATAAATCCTTGAAAATAATAGACCCARTGTCTCTTCGTACTGTAAGATCCCAGTCATTCCGATTCTGATGTGACCGTGTGTTTTGATTAAAATACRTATACTGAATTAGAACGAGATTATAGGATCATGGGGACTTTGTTTATAGCTGTGATATAGAAGATGTTATATCACTCCACTGTTATGCACATGCCCTATATAGAGCTAATGTAGGGAGCTGATTGCAGTTAATGTCCAAGTGTATTACAGTGGTTTTGTACATGTAAAACTCTTCAGCGTGTAAATTCTCCTAGTGTGTCTAAATGGTTAATCAAAATGGATTGGCAGATTATGTGTCTGGGCTCTGTCTTTTTTTTTTTTTTTTTTTTTTCCTGTAGGTGTTTGTGACTCATAAATGCAGAATTAGACAGAAAATCTGCGACTGGATAATGGAGTATTTGCAAGTACTTTACTGCACTTTTCTGTGCTGCACAACAAATAGCCGGTACTTTCCGGTGGTTGTTTGTAGGGATTTATTATTCGGGCCCTGGTAATCCCATCATTTCTGATCCTGTTTTTCTGCTAGTGCAAGAAAGTGGTTTATAAATAGTTTCTATAAATGGATATTCCTGAAAATACCTCTGATCTGTGCAGTATTTTTATATAACTGTCTCTTGTGATAAAGTAATAGGTGAAAATTGAGAAGTCATCAATGTTTTATATCCCTTCACTCAGTGATGAATCATCACTTAGCTGTTTGCCAAAATCTTTATACACTGTTCAGTGACAGTTTTATCTGGGAATCAGCTGGATGATTTTTAAATTCACTTATGGTCCTGGTATCATCTTTTTTTGGGAGGTTCATTTCATTAATTTGGCCAGTTGCCAATAAGGTGTTGAAACTTCATCTTCCATTGTAGATTGTGGTTTCACTATGAACTTAGAGCTGGATAATACTGTTGGGACAAGGAATTAGTAGCTCTGCATTGTATGTGCATGGGGGAAAAAAAGGCAGAACTCCTTAGAAAGCTGCAAGAACGCTCTAAGAAACTACCTTGTGTGCTCGATCTTCCCACAGAGACTAGTTATTTTGAAATGTGAAGCACTTAGTTTGGTTTCCTACCAATTAGTAAATGTCATTCGTGATCACTAAAAGATTATTCCTCGCAGAATATCCGTCATGAAAACATGAGAATGTTTAATAACATTGAGTTCAGCTTTCTCTGCAGACAGAAAGGCTTTTGAATTGGAGGCTGCTGCTTAGTCTGCTCCTGGGTTCTGGTTAGGTCATAGATCCTGACTGGAAACRTGTCGGCTGTGGTGTCCTGGCCAGCTCTGACCAGATGCAGAGCTGAGGCTGTACTCAGACGAGCTGGTGTGTGGAAGCCAAGGTGCCTCCTTCCAAAGCCTTTGGGATAATTGATGCAAATGTGATAATTCATGATAATTCATTTAAATGCAGAAAAGCAGGGGCCACCACAGAGAAGAGCTCAGTTGTGAAAGGCTTCCTAAATAAAATAACTGTGGAGGGAGATAAGGGAGAAGATTGCCTATAGTCAGCGTGGAGAACTAAGTCAGTAGTTGATGGAAAGTGCAAAGAGGCAGGTAAGAGCTGTGGCGAGAACAGGCAGAGCTGGAAGATGAGATGGAAAAGGGTCAGGTAGAAATAAGGAAGCGCTGTTTGTCCTTGCCCCAAATCAAGAGAAAGAAATGGGTCAAGAAAGGCAGCCTAAGACTGGATTTCACTGGGAATAGTTGTGGGAAGATTGGAAGGAGAACCATAGAGGCTTTTTAAGATAAGCTTTTTAAGAGGCTTTGCAGTGTATTCATTACATGAGGCTATGCTTTGTAGATTGAGTTTAGTCCAAATTGAAATAACGTGTTCTTTCAAAGTGCTTGTCCACTCAACTGGTTTCTGCCAAAGCAATAAAACCATTTCCTGTTTTATTTAAAATACACATAGGTAAGCAGGGAGTGTGAAACTCTGCTAGGATTCCAGGGATGTAACTGAGCAGAGATTGACCCTGCTCTGGCTGCATCTCTGTRTAATCCATCCCAGTCTTTTTAATTGGTACTTTTGTGCATCTGTCTCTTTTCAAAATTAAGGCTGTGCTGAGGGTTTTTTTCTCCAGATAAGATAGTATGTTACTGTTAAATGCCTTTCCCAAGCTCTAATTCTATTTGTGGTTTGCACTGTTGACTGTTGATCGTTAACAGGTTCTGAAATAATGCAATTAGGTGATCCAGGAAAACATATAAAGCATTAATAAGCCACATCTGCATAGAGCAGAGTGAAAAATCTGATCARCAAGCCCTGATACTCAAGTAAATTAAGGATAATGTAATTCATTTTGCCTTTTTCTCAGGTTAAAAATCAGATCTTTTGTCTTAATCTCTTTTGAAAAATAGATGTTTCGTCATGTTCTTGATCTGCTCTCCAGTGGCACAGGAAATTCTGCATAATTGCACCCTTAGAAGTATTCTTATGATAATAGAAGATTTAAAGCTTTGAGTTATATTGTAGCATAGAAAAAGCTGAACGCTGTGTTGCATCCTAAAGTAGAAAACCTGCATCCAGACATTGCGGTTCCTAGGTAATGAATAATGTGTTCTGCCTGTATAAGAGGTTACATGATTTAGCTCTTTATCATCCGGCTCCTTTATCTCCCGTGTTTCCCGCTGCATGTATCATCCCCAACAAGTTCCTCTTTACATGAAGATTTCCTAATTTGCTACTGGCAGATAACTGAAGTGAGGGGTGAGGATTGACTCTTTCTACCAGGCAAAGCCAGGCATGCTATTTCTTTTGATTTAGGTGATTGCAAATTTTGATCTTTATAGTGAAGTTTTCCATTCTGGAGCTTCACTCATCTGTTTTACAGAGATTACCCATTTATTTTTATAGATACTAGATACATAAAATACATTTTTTTGAAGGTAGCGTCCGCAACAGAAGGAGGTCACTCTTGTCCTGCTTCTCTCAGTGGCTGAGTTTACAAGAGGGCTGGGAAAAACTGAAGTTACTATTGAGGGAAAATGGGCAGCGCTGAAGGGCTGCTCTTAGGTGTCTTGCTGTCTCAACAAGACTTGGTGAAGTGATTGCCAAAGACCCATATGAAATTTTCTGGGAACCCTATGGAAGGTGAGTAGGGGATAATGGGATTGGAGCATGATGCCTTCTTGCTCATTTGGTGCAGCCTTTCTCTGCCTTGCGAGGCCCTGAGCAGCCTGGTCTGGTTGTCCTTGAGTTGGTTTTTCTTCCTTAGGAAGCTGATGTAGAGAATGTCTCGAAGCCCCTGGGAGATCTGTCGGCAGCCTTGGAGTTTCCTCTACGTGGATGATATCAAGGAGCTTGAGCACTGTATTAAGGAAAGAAAAACTGTTTTAAAAAGTGATCCCTTAGGAAATCTGGCATCATTAGAGATCTGTCTGTCATTAAATATGAAAATAGTAACTGAAGGTAATTGAAATAAAATCACTTTTTTCAGCTTCCCTTATTTTAAATATTTGAGGGTCCTTTAGAGCTATTGAGAGCATGAAACTCATATTCCAGGCATTGGCTCCTTTGGATATTGGTGCTTACACAGGTAATTACTATCTCACTGCAAAGATGAGCAAGGGAATAAGAAACCCCTTGTGGCTCTTGGTGGATGTTCAAATCAGTCAGAACATACCGTTTAAAGGGTGTTYTGTCTGGAATTGATTTTCTTTTTTCTGTAAACAGAGAAAAAAAATCAAATTACAGCTCTCCAGTAGCTAATTCCCAATCTTTACTTTTAATTCAGACTTAACAATTAAAACTGATATTTCTTTTCCTAATAGCTCTATTCAACCCATAGACAAAGAGTGAGCATGTAAGTGATGATGGTCCAAGGTGGGGGAGAAGATCTGGTCCCGAGCTGCTGCTCCCCAGAGCTGGGAACTGCTGGAATTTGGGAGTTTTTCCCTCCCCATCGGTCAGTAACAGGGCTAAGGGGGAGTCCAGGTGGATGAGGGCGACGCTGCAGCCCGGCTCTTTACCCCCTCACCGGTGTCAGGAGGCAGTAGCTGCATTGGAGCCAGGTCACCCGGCCAACAGGTCACCCTGCCCAAGCGGCCTTGCAGTTGGGCTGGAGGTGAGAGAAGCCCTTGGGGGAGTCTGGGTTGCCTCAGATGCCCCCATTTCCTTATTACCTGTTAATTTTTCTCATGCTCTGTGATTTCTCCTCTGAACATATACCCTTTCGAAGCTCAAGAGCAACCCTGGAAGATAAAATTTATAATTTTAATGTGCTGGTTGATCCAGCTGATCTGTCCTCAGAGGTGCCACGTTGTGTCTGAAATTGCTGTCGTTGCTGATAGCCGAAGGCTTGGTAAACTTTGGAATATTGCTTGATGTTTCATGAGATAATTCTTTACAGCAGCTCCCGATGCCTTTCTGTTCCATTAGCTCTTAGCCATCTGTTGCTTTGATTACACTATTACAGCGAATAAGTGTTTTGGCAAGCTATTTAGCTGGGCTGGAAAAATCTTGTTTCTTTGCTTTCTAGTATTTTATTACTGCTGTTTCTTTGGGGGATTTTTTTTTCTATTCCACCTTTGTACTGTGGTGCTGCTTGATATTTACTTCTCGTTACTCTACCAAAAATCTGACCCAGCACGAGAACATCATTAGGTTTATTGTGTTTGACTTGAAAGGGAGAAGTTCACTTATCAAAAGGAGATGTTAGTAACAAGCCTGGCCTTAGATATTATAGCCCAGCCTTATTTAAATGTTTAGCTTTGGGATTCTTGCCTCTTAAGGCTCAAAATGTGCTTTTGTAGACTCTAATCAACATGTCATGTCAGTATTGCCTTCTGTAGAAAAATGTGACATCTTAACTTCTCCCTTCCTCCTGACTCTGCAAAGGTCAAACCAGGAGGAATGGGATCATCATTAGGAAAGAGCCTGTATTCTGCTGCTTTACATTATCATTTTGACCTTTTCGTGTATTGCTCAGGCTTTATAGAAGAACAGAGAGTAAAAGACAGATGGGGCGATAATGATCTTAGAGATGTGATTCTGAGAGATGTAGGTTCATTTATAGGAATTGTGATGTACGAATTAATTTTTTTTCAGACCTGAACTCTGGGAAACAAAATGCTGTTTTTAGACTGCAGCTGAATTTCACTGGCTTTTAATTTCTACTTTTTTTGTTATTTTTTTTTTCTGCAATTTAAAAAGAAGGTTAGCTGCAAAGCAGGAATTCCTGCAATATTTAGGAAATGATTCTTTCTGTAGGTCGTTTTGCCATGATGATGACTGAGGTGGTTGAGTTTCCTTCACTTAGTGCTCTTTAAAGTGAATTTTAGCTTTCTCTGGAATCACTTTTCATCATCCCCTTAAGTAATTTCCATGTTGCATCGTGGATACCGTGGTGACCACTCTGAAGCCTCYAGGATGGATCCCTTTGCAATTAAGTGAATCTTAAAACACATCTATTAAAACTCCATTCTATGTTAATGACAATTATTTTCATGAATGCTTTGTGCAGAGTATTATATGTGGGGGTTCCATCTTGCCACAGTGTTGAATGATGAATGACTTGAAAGACTTTGTGGAGATGACACATGGACTTGATGGGTTTAGCACTCATTGTGGTTGTGGTTTYGGGTAAGGACAGCGAGTAGGGTCATCCTGTGGTCTCTTGTGCTTTTGTGTGTGTGTTTGTGTGTGTATGGGAAAGGGTGCCTGTGACATCCTATAGGAAGGATGCGGTGGCACTTWGAAATCACAGCTGCTTAGTTTTACGTGTGTGTGCACATGCATACTGAAAACTCTGTTGTGTTTCTGTTACAGTCATTCCTAAGCAGGTTGTTCTCTGCAAAATAATAAATATTTTCAGTTGCAGTTACTGTTCTGGTTTTAATAAGCAAAGCAGAAGTATTCTTGTGTATGTAAGGAGCTGTGTAACATGTTTCTAAGTGAGGGACCAATCCAAGTTCGACTTCCSTGGAAGTGACGTTTCCAAACTGCCATCCCGAAGGTTTCCTTGGAGAGATGTTCTGATTATGTGGTGTTGACACTTGCTAAGTGAAACTGTAAGACGCTAGGAATTAATTAGCTTTCCAATGCTACTTATTTTTACACGAAAGGAGTTGTTTTAGTTGTCATAAGTCGTTGTAAATATTTGGGGAAATTAACAGATCTTGATTGGTTGTAACCCACAAAAGGAAAAACCCTCCAGCGCTGGGCCATGTGGGCCGTGTTTGCACTGCGTGTTCCCTGGGACAGGACCACGGAGCATGTCCCAAGCCCTGGGAATGTGCAGGCGGGGTTTGGAAGCTGCCTTTGGAGCACCTCGACCAATTAGTTCTGCCTGCCACAACCTGGGCTCTTATTTTTGGCTCAGCATCATGCTAGGAGTCTTCCTGTCCCCAAATTAGCTCCCTGTCGTCACCACGCTCCGTGGCGAGGAGAGGGCTTGCTCACATAAGCTGGGTTTCTAATAGTGAAAAATAATATTGCTCTTTAATTAGCCACGCGTTTGGGAGATTGCTGCTCTGGTAACAGGGGTGGCAATCACAGCATAAAAGACTACGGTGGTGGAAGTGCTAAAATAGTCAATAGCTGCAGTGGCAGCTGACAGAGGAAAATAGCTCCTTTCCATCCTAGAAGATACTGACATAATAAGTTTGAGATGTTTTAATTGGTTGCAAGTGTAAGTCTAAGAGGATGTTTTTCTTATTTAGTCTTTACTGGGTTATTATCCCTTTGGGAAGGGAAGTGACCAAATGAGGTTCTGCCCTGCAGAGCGACTGTCACTGCAAGCCTGGCCTGGACGAGCCCTTCGGGGTTRTTGAGTCTAATCCTCTACTGTAGAAAGCAGCCACATGATACAATTGTGGAAAAAAAAGTAGAGAAAAAAGCATACTTATGGTGATTCTAGGTCATTTTTTTTCTCCTTCATCTCTGTTGACTCTGCAGAACCAAATTGAGATGGGATAAAATGAATCAAAAATGATGTTACTAAAATGAGCGGCTTTAATGATACTGAGTATGAGCTAATGCTTGTGGTAAAAAGGGGCTGTTTCTTCACAGTCACTGGTGAATGAGTGTCCGTACATTTTGGTAAAATGTAAATTGAAACTTTCATAGACGCCTGTTTCAGGTGGGCACCAAYATCAACCTTCTGAAAATCAAGCTCTCCAGGACACACTGTGAAGCTGTGGAATTTTGAAAATCCATGCTTTTGCTTTAATGGTAGAACTTGATTCTTAAGCATTTTTTTTAACCTTGTGTTGAACTGATGATTCATGAAGTCTTTCTAAGTTCTTAAATGTGCTGAAGTTAATTGCAGTGTATCTGTGATATAGCAGACGCTGCCATGCCAGATGGAGCTGCTGTTTCAATATGGAAGGGTATTATTTCACAGAATCCCAGRATGGTTGAGGTTGGAAGGGACCCCTCGAGCTCATCCAGTCCAACCCCCTGCTCCAGCAGGGACACCCAGAGCACGGGGCACAGGGCGGCATCCAGG
>NW_020455688.1:1892284-1959943 GCF_003342845.1 Nothoprocta perdicaria
CATTCTCCCCTCTGTTATTTATGCGTATTGGTCAGATTCCCTCTCAACCTGCTCTTCTCCAGGCTAAACAGGCCCAGCTCACTCAGTCTCTCCTCATACGAGAGATGTTCCAGCCCCTTCATCATCTTTGTTGCCCTCCGCTGGACTCTCTCTAGAAGCTCCATGTCCCATTTCTGGACTTGACTCCATTTCTCCTTAGTACCAGGTTTCATTATTTTGTAATATTTATCATCCAAAGATCACTGAAATTGGTAGGATTGCAGGCCTACAGTTTATGGTTTATTTTGTGGGTTTATTTTGTCTTGTATTTATACACATTACATTGTACTGCACAACTAGCATTCTTTGTGCCCTGCTCTCTCTATTACTATAACCCTTAAGTTTACTACGTATGTGCAAGTATTTTTAAGAACCTGGTCTATTGTGTAAAACATTACTTTTGATAGAAACCATTCTTGTTACAGGAGGACTTATGTCTGGTTATTCCTTTAACTACCTATTGTTACATAGAGAAAAAAATCTGATTTATTTTGTTTGGTGCAATACTACCTCAGAGCCCTCATTCCCAAAATAATGCACTTAAAAGGAACAGAGGATCCTATGGAAAGAGCTTCTAAGGAGAGCAATTAAAAATTACCGAGTGTAGTTACTTGTGGTGGCAGACAATTTGATTAGGAAATTTGTTAATAAACTCATCGGAATCCTTCTCCAACATAATTATTTTTCCCCGTTGTTCCTGTTGAATTGTTATTCAGAATATTATTCCTTGAGATTATACCCTAATTCCTTTTTGCAGTGCAGACAGTTTGTTGCTTGGAAGGCGCTGTGTCCTTTTCACAAAGATTGTGGCAATCTTACGAATCCCAGACATGCCAGAAGCTTCAAGTTTTATCAAAAGGAAGAAACATGTTAGGGGCAAATTATTCTAAATAATTCTAAATAATCGGCAGTACTCATTTTCCAACTTTTCTTCAGGATGTATTAATGCAAACCAGTCTAATTGTGAGCCGGGTGTGCAAACCTGCTGCTATGATTGTTTGTTTTCCTCTTGCTTCCCAACATTTGGTTTCCACGTAATGCAATTGTTCCCAAGAGATGCTCCATTTTTTTAATGCTGTGTCTAAACCTAGGTACTGGCTGTGCATAAAAAATGCGATTCTCTTAGGTTTAGTGACACGGCAACACAGGCTTTATAGAGCCTGTCTGAGGTAAATAAAACACAGACTGTTTTTAAGGAGAGAAGGGATGTTATATATGACACAAACATGATATTTTATCATATATTGCCAGGGTTTTAATCTATTCCTGTTATGTGAGGTAAATATATGGGCCTCTGTCAGGGGCCATGCGCAGGATTTAAAGCAAYAGAAGACTAAAGCTTCTGCATTAGTTTTGTTCCTCTCTGATTCTAATTTTCTTAATGGTTTTTTTAAAGTTTTTCAGAGGATGTCAGGTTTCCGTAAGAATGTGTTTTGGTTGTGCACTGACTTTTCCTGACTAGGGAATGACTCATTTAAAGAGTATAGATAGGGAAAAGAAGAGAGAGCTCTTTGGAAAGCAGCTCAGGAGCAACTCCCGTTTCTCCCTTGCCCGGCAGCCGCAGGGCTGTTACCTCACCTGTGGCCTGGGGAGGCCCCTGTTCATCTGTGCCTCCGGAGCCTCTTTGCCAGGAGAGTCCCTAGCTGCTCACCCCTGCTTACCCAGGCTGTGAGGCCCCTCTTGGCCTCTCACTGCTCTGCTGCTTTGGTTGTTAGTTAATCTGAGAGCACGGACTGATTAGAACCTGGTTGAGTGCTGTCGCTGTCGGAGCAAAGCACTGATGTTATATTGCTGGCCTGCCATCAGGGTTTATAATCGTGCACGTGTTCTATACAACTTAGAGCAGTTTCAGTGGGAGGGACAGTGGTGACTGGTGAGTCCTTCCTGTCTTTGCATCCCTTATTTGCAGTTTCATTCTTCCTTCCTTCYTGTTTCTTTTTGCTGCATTCCTTGTCCTTTCCCTTTTGAGAAGGGAAGCTCTTGTGCTCATTCTCTCTCTAAATACCCTTCTTGCATTATACTATTCTTCATTTTCCACATCCTGTTCATCTTYAGTCTTCTTTTCCCACCTCCACAAACCCACCCACAGGCTACTTAGAAATATTACAGCGTACCCAGCTGTCCAGAGCCAAACCTACCAGTCCCAGGCCCGTCACAGTGTCCGGGCCGGGCGCTGCGCGGCTGCCGGCCCCTCTTCTTGGCTGCTGGTAGAAACCGGGGAGTAAAATGACCAAGGACGGGGTTAATGACCAAGGAGGGGGTTTCTGCTGTGCCACATCCCCTCCACTAACTGCCTCTGAATGCTGGATGTCAACACCGTGGTCCCTGTGGGGATGACAGTACTTGTGCTCCAGTGCCAGGGTTTAGTATTGCTCGGTGAAATTAGCGGATTTATTCTTAATCAAGGGTCTCTTAAACAATGGACATGCAAGGTTTTGGATACTTTTCACTTTCTCCTGTTTTGGAAAAGCTCCAAGCAATACAGAGGCCAGGGAGCTATGGTTTTTGCAAGCTTTGGAAGCTACCGCTGGGTTGTTCTGTGCTATGAATTCTGTAGTGAGGAAGAAGATGAAGTTATTGTCAGCACTAGACATGGAAATGCAGAAATATAACCTTAAATTCTGCAGAAGTTAGTAACAGGGGCTTGTCCTGCTTGCCTGTGGATGTGGGTTTTTTTAAGCCACTATATCACATTTAATCAGCTCTTTGGCACATAAATGACAGTACTGCAACAGATAGCTGTATGTTAAAACAATAGTGCTMCCTACCCCATAGCTGGATATAGCAGTGCTGTAACTAACCTGTGAATTATTGGATCAATTCCTGGTAACCCACCCCAGGGAAGCTTTTGCCAGAAGCTCTTCCCSCACTTTCCTTTATTATTTCCCCCCTCTTCTTATTCAGAGGATGACACYCCAGCTAAGCAGTGAAGGAAATCCCCCCCTTTTCCTTCTGCTCTCTGTTACCCAGTAAGGATACCAGTTAYTTAATGTTAAATGAGATGAATCAGCAGACTGAACTTGGAGAAGAACCAGCCCAGTTACTGGTGCCTCAGGGGGGATGAACAAATCACCATTTCTGCCCATCTTCTCTCCCTAGAATCCTACTCAAGTGGGAACTGCGCTCCAGGTTTTCCATAACCTTGGCACATTGAAGGATACCATTGCTAGTGTGGTGGATGGATACTGCACAGTCCTCGAGGAGAACATAAGAAATGCTTTGGATATCAAAGTATTGACCCAGCCATCTCAGGCTGTTACAAGAGGTACCATACTTGTCTTACAGATACTTGGGCTGTTTTGGCGGAACTGTMGGATGTTGTGAAATAGAAGAATCTTTCACATCTGAGCCTGCTATCATTGTTTTCCCCTCTTTCTTTARCCACTGGAGGATGGGAATAGGCAAGTCTTAAAAATCAGCAAATACAAAACCAGAATTGGGCCAGAATATTTTTATTGTGCTTAGAGGTGTTCTTTTTTTTTCCCCTCACTATCCTGCACTTGCCCAGAAAGATTGTCTTCATTAATGCTACAGTTTTGTAGCATTTTCTGAGGAATTTGTCACAGAAAGAGGACTCCGGTTCTGTCTTATTTCTGTTGGTGGGAGGATCATGGGCAGAGATTATTTTTAAGCAATGGAACAGATCTGTCACTACAGTGAAATGCTTTTGTTGGGTGGAAATCTTCTCAACGCAGTATTTGCAATGTGAGGTAACATTGCATCATTAAAATGTCCACACGTAGTTCAGAGCACCCAGTGGGGGACAGGTTTGAGCTTGGGCAACACAAGCTTTTAAAGCCTCTGTCACCACTGTGGCAAGTGTGGGGTCTGGAAAGAGCATCACTAGCCTAACAAAGGGATACARCCCTCGTCAAGGAAAGTGATGGTTTAAGAGTAACACAGCTGGAACATCACATTATTTGCAGYTTACAAATGCATGCAGAGGTTGAGCTGCTGTTTCTGTAAATCAGTAAGCTCTACTTCAGAGCTGACTTAGTTGAGACAGCAGAGGCCAGTCACAAATCCGTTTTTCCCCACGCTGTTTTAGGCTACTCTGGTATTTTTAGAAAATTTCTTACATCAGTGTGTGCATAGAGGCCTGCATTTCAAATGATATTTTGATTTTCGCACCCGAAAGCTGAAAGTTGCTTATTTTTAAATACACTTTTAGGTGGCCCTGGTCGAGCTGCTATGCCGACACCTGGGAACACGGCAGCTTTTCGAGCCGCTCTCTGGACAAACATGGAGAAACTCATGGATCAAATCTGTGCAGCTTGTGGACAGGTACTCGCAGAAACGAATTCCTAAATGTCTAGTCAAGCAATGTTGCTTACAAAATACTAGCAGATGTCACTGTTCTCAATAAACTCTCTTACAGGTGCAGCATTTGCAGAAAGTACTAACAAAGAAAAGAGATCCTGTTTCACATGTCTGTTTCATTGAGGAAATAGTTAAGGTAAAGTTTTGATTTAGCTGAATATGTCTTAGTGGCTCTATTAAGAAAATGTGATGAAGAAATGCGTTTGTTTACAATTTTAGAATTACAAATATTTTTGTAATTAAAGTAATGACAAAATGGTGAAAGTCAGACTTAACATTGACAGGCTTGTTATGGTCTGTGGGTTATGTCTGTAGGGTATAAAAATATTCTTTTTATGATTTCTTCTGCTTTCTTTAAAGGGAGCTGATAAGGCAGCGCTGTCAGTTTTTATTACTGATTATTAATGACATTCCATAAAATACTATGTGATTTGAGTAATTACTCAAGTGTGTTAGTTTGCATAAAAGAATGTGTCTCCATGTGATATCTAGCACTTTCAGCCATCTGTTTCTCTACTTCTTGGCAATTTTTTCCATGAAAAATAATTATGGTTGTGCTTTTCCTATAATGTCCCAGATCTGMATACCTATTCTTTCCCATTCATTTGAACTGTTTTCTATTCTTATTCCGAATAATTTGATTAATGATMTCCTTCAGTATTAGGAACAGTATTACGGGATCTACCCCAGCTACCTTAGCAGATAAGAAGAAACAAAAACAAAAGATGTTTTTATGCAGACATCATCTTTTCCAAGTATATGGCTGGATTTTTAATTTGCATGGATTTAATTTTCAAAATACATTGGGGAAACTGTTCATATGCAAATGTGGTCTACTCAACGGTGAAAGCAAATAATGAAGGTTAAACACAGGGTACGAGTTTATCTGTCAGCTAAGCCCAGCTCCAGAAGTTGATGTTCCAAAGAACATCACTTTTTGATGTGACATTTTAAGCTTCTCCGTCTGTGTTGTAAAGAACCTCAAAAAGTTTATACATATTTATGCATATATGTATACATATACACTGTTTTCTGCGTTAAAAAGTATGATCTGGAAAAAAAAAAATATGTTAATGCCTGGGTGGGGTCCTTCAGTAGGTCAGCATTTTTAAGCAGAAAGTTAAACCTAGAATCAGGGGRAGGAACTGTATGAAACTGGGAGCATTTGAGATCGAAAAAGGAGCTCAGAAAAATGAGCTTTTCATGTTCATGGCCTGAGCCTATCAGTTCAGCTGCCCTTCAGAGAGCAGCTCATGAAAAAGGAGTAGGAGCTTTTCTGGTCATCAAGGGGGATAATGGAGAAAAGCCACAAGAAAAGTTTATTGTTCTGCAGAAYGCATGAAAAAAGAAAGTTAAGCTCAAAAAAGTTAAAGTAAGGAAAAGTTCATTAGAAAATAAACTAGAAGGTTTTGTGCTGTAATATGCTGAGCATCTACCACAATATTGCAGATTGCCCTTCCTTCCCTGCATCTAAGTGACAAATTGCATATCCCAAGTAAAATCTATTTGTCTCTCTGCAGTTTTCACTGTTTCAATGGGTTTGCTCTTCAGCAGACTTTTTGGCTCTTTTGGCATTTACTCATGAAAACCCAGGTGAAAGAGTGTGATTTCACCCGTGCTTGTGCAGCAGAGGGAGGAAAGAGGGGCTTGCTTTAGTGCACCCCAAACACTTGTGCTCAGCTGCCCTGGCACCCYGAGCAAACCAGCAGCACCAACTAAAGGTATTAGCATCGTGCTCCTTGGCTAGGGCAGCGTGCCCACGCCACAGGATGGGAAAAGGCATCATCCATTCTACAGGCTCTGCACTAATTACTGTTCCTGATGTCAACATTATTATTATAGTCATCTTCTGCAGCAGCTGCAGTACCACTTTGCCTGTCCATCTGCTTCCTTGTTTTGATTACTGCAGTGCAAGTTTCATCCGAGGAAGCATAAGAGAGGAGGAGACACAGCCTTTTTAAAGCATAAGTTCTAAKAGCAAGGAAGCTACTTTTTGTATTTTTTTTTTTAAATTATTTTTTCCATTGGGGGATTTTTTGTGTGTCTTTCTCTTCACAGGTCTCACAGCCTGCAGGTTCTCTTATTTACATTAGGATCTCAAGCATGTGCTACGTGTACTTTCTCACCTTCTAATTACCTTTCACCATAATACTGTGCAGTAGTGATGTATCCTGGGTATCAAAAGTGCAGTTTTACAAACATTAACTAATTATTCCAAGGATTTACAAAGGCTCCCTGTTTAAAACAGACRTTAGCTGTTAGACAGACAATCTGAGGCATAGGGCCATGTATAATTTCTGCATGCTGGAGTTCAGCAGCAGGACAAAACAGCACTCACGTCTTGTCTACCCTGTGACTTTGTGTGCTGGAAGCAAAATTCACTTCCAAACTTTTCTACCATTAAATGTGGCCAAGAGTTACGTGACTTAACATGAGTATCCTGGAATCCCTAGAGCTGGAATTCCCACTGCTGTTTGTCCCAGTCCTGGGCTGCCCTTGGTTGCATCTAGATTATGCTATTTTTTTTTTGCCACAATATAAAATGAATGCAGAAGAATTGGCATCCATTTTGAAAATAAGTTGTGCATTCCTAAGACATTTTAAAAGCCCCTGTATTTCAAATTAGTAATGAACTACAGATTTATTATTACTCTGGAGATATTCAATGTGCACATATACATTTTYATCAAAAGAATCCCTATAGGTACGTAAATGAGAAATACATGTATTTCAAGACAGAATGAACCTTTTTGTGTTTTATTTGCCCTTATGAGCCTTAATGACTAGACCTTAGCTCATGAGTAAGGCCAACAGAATTCAGAAGTCTAATTTCTGGTTTTGTGTGAAAACACCTATGGGGTTGATTTGAAACTTTATCATTTTAAAAGGCAGCGGTAATTTTACAAAATGTCCAGGGTAGAAATTAAAATTGCAAATGCGATTTAAAATAATTTTGTGTGGCTATTTTTGCTCACTTACTGACTGGCTCTTGATTTCGCTCCTTTCAATGGCTTAGTTCCCCTTCCCAGAGCCAGCAGGTCACTCGCGCTTACTCGTCTTGCTTTCTTCTCTCTTGCAGTGGGTAGTGACTAATCCTGCTTCAGCTATTTTAATATCTCAACTGCAGCTGACTTCAGCATAAGGCACTTTGGAACATATCTTTCTGTGACAACCCCTTTCCTAATTAGAGATAAGAGTCCCACGAAGCCCCTTGTGAAAGAGTTGAAAATGATCTCTGATCTCCATCTGTTTTGAGTCCTTCACTGCTACATAGGCATCAGTTGACAGTTTTGCAAAATGAAAAACAGCCTTAAAGGCAGCAGGGCTTTTCTTGTGGGTTTTTTTTGCTCTGGTTGGTCAAGAGAAGTGCTGGGACAGGGTCTCTCTTCAGAAGGAGGTGAGTCTGGGAGGAAACCCTGCGTGTAGGGGCATCTCTGCCTTCGTTCTCCTGGTGTCCACGTAGKTTAAGAGCTAAGGAGCGCTGCAAAAGCTGCTGTTCACAGGAGCCTCTGGGTAGGAGAGTTGTTGGGAGCCTTACTGAGTGTTTTGTGGAGGGCTCTTCTTAGCATCATCTCCCCCGATGAACATTTGGTGAGTCAACAGGCTCTTTCCCTGAGTTGTCAACACTGGCGCRTTGAAGTGTTAAAGATACAGAAGGGAATGCCCTAATGATTATATAACATAGACTAACTGGAAAACATGCATGCTTATTTCCCAAAATACATACTTGGATTTCACCTTCTTATTTCTCCTTTCCGATCTAAACTTGTTCAAAAATGCTCCTGGTGTGAAATTATTCACATCTAGCCTCATATATTCACGTTCAGTTGACCCAATTAAAAATAATTCCATGTGGAAAAATGGAGAAATAATCTAATTACTGCCTTATGTGAGTTCAGAAAATGATCCGGTTTCCTCCTATTATTACAAATATGTGATTTATTTTCCTGTATTTTTTTGTAGAAGCAGAACTGGATTACTTGCACGTCATTCCCACTGTGCTTTCTGTTTATTATTTAGGCATTAGCCCGGAGCTTTGTGCAGACTGAAATGCAGGTGAAAATACAGGTTTTTGATCCTGTAAATACCTAAAATACTCATTATTTCATCCCCTCCAAATCATTGCATTAGTTGCAAGATTTTTGAGGCCTCTCTAAATAAAAGCTCTCTTCACCTGGGTAGGTCCTTGTGTCTCCAGACAGCCCCGTTCAGGGTAGTTCAGTTCTAATTTGAATGGGAGGCTCAGAGTGCTCAGCAAAAGCAGTTCTCACGGGAAAGCATTTTCCCTGGGACTTATATTTTATACCTCTGTCAGAAATGTGCAGGTATAAATAACAGGGATGGTATTGGGGTTGATTGGCTTCATAGGTTATAACGATACCTGTTTTTTCCACTTCTGGTTTGTTGGAGTTTGTGMAAATTGTAAGTTGGTGGTGATTGAAAATTGTAAGAAGTTGGTTGCCACTGGAAAAAAAAAATGCATTTAACAAAAATGCCACCTTTTATCATCCTTCTTGCCAGTCTTACTGGATCAAGTAAGGGCTGTATGGACAGAAGTAACAACTGCCCTTTCATGCCCAGGTGGGGCGTGTGGAAGTCAAGGGGAGCGTGTGGCTGTACGTACTAAATCACTGCTCCAGCTGGAGGAAAACTGCCGAGTCCCTGGGGTGCTCCTGCCTCTCGGAAACACTTACGTTCATTTGCTTCCCGCTGATGCATCCTTATCTGGCAGGAGGGTGAGAGGATTAATTAATGTTTTGAAATTGTTTTGAAGATATAGGGCACTATTTAAGACCTAAGTATTTTCATTCCTTACAGATTAGCTTTTCTAAGGAATCACTTAAAGATTCAGATATTAGAGTGGTGAAAGTACATGTTCTTGACTCATTTTTCTAGCTCAGAAGGTTAAATTTCAGAACCAATTTTTATTTTTTTGCCACCTGCATAAAGAGACCTTTTTAAAATGTTGCATTACTGCTGGAAGTCTAGAAACTATAACACCTTGGGTATAAACTGATCACTCAGTGTAATGACACTCTGTGCCCTGCTGGGAAGCAAAGATCAAGGTCATTTTTAAAATCACAGTGTCATTTATTGACATGTGTTCACCTGCAATGTATAATGTACACAGAGTTGGAAATCTAAATGCTCTGATTTTTTTTTAATAGACTATTTCTTGACAATAGAATAGGTTTATTCAAAACACTGCCCTTGTCTGTTTCTTCGCAGATTAATTGCACTTCTGAGTGTGATGGTTTTTTGTTCAGTCTCACGTTTGGCAATTATGTTGCTATAGAAATAGTGCAAAAAGATTTCCTTATTTCTGCCCCATAATATCCCGTTGGGCAAAACTGTTCAATCATTTGCACTGCTGCTTTATTGGGGGAAAAAATATTTAGGCTGCCCTTTAAATTTCTTCTGTTTTCGGAGCACTATTCTCAAATCTCCTATTTCTTTATGGGGGAGCCTTTGATTACAAATGGAAAACACTGTATGGATTAGTATGCAAAGCCTGATTTCAGGAGCCTRCAGCAGCAACGAGCTTCATGGTAATATTCACTATATTGTTTTACATTTCAAAGAGGCTTCACAATAAAGATTTTTTTCACATTCTAGTCAAAGAATGAAAGTTTTTACAGGGAAAATAAGTTGGAAGTGATTGCCAYGAAGTGGGAGCGAGCTCAGAACAGTGGGTCAGATTTATTATTGGAATGTTAGAGCAGCTATGTTAAATACCCACAAATATGATAATTCACAGATGGGAAATTATTATACTCATTTGGTTCTAAATCTGCAGTGTGGAGGAAATAAAGACATTTGTAAAAATAAGTGTATGTATTTTCAGCATCTTCATGCATTCTTATCTAACACTGAATGAAGTGGGTACTTTCATTCTCATTTCTTGAGTTTGGATTTAATGTCAGATACTAAATAGATATATTAAGAACAGAGCTCAAGAGATTTCAGTTCTGTAATAGCAAAGTTAATTAGTAGCTTGGAATGTTTTTCTAAAATTAGGTAAGCTGTTCCGTTTTTATGTTTGAGGAAACTTTAAATCAGTTTTCAGGCTGCAACATTACTGTTATTTAGAGCAGCAGTGGATGCAGATCTTTGCATGTCTTTGCTCTTATGACACTGGTACCCAGCACAGTATTTTTCAGTGGTTTGTTAGCTAGATAGTGGAATGAGAGTTGCACTTTTTGAACTGTAAAATTAAGTCATTTTTCAGGTGAGTAAGTGGGAGTGGAGTTTTAGCACTCAAAATCTGGTCGCTTACTTTTTTTTCATCAAAATTAATTGTGTAATCCTGTAAACAGGCAACGTTAAACTAAGTTTGGAACTGTTACAGCTGAATACCAATGTGGTTTCACACCATTAAAGGTAGTGCTCCATACTTACCTGCTACAGAAAAACTGCATTGAAGGTATAAAGACTGCTGAAAGAAAGAATTTTTAATAGCCAACAATAAATGAATTATTTTTTTCTGGCCATTTCATACCAATAAATGAATGCTCTGTCTTCTGAATCGGAGTCGTTTCCTCACCACGAGTTAGGGTGCAGAACACGACTGAATCTGTGGTTTCTGCYGCTTGCACTGGGTGCTCTGACACCTTTTCTTGATGTTTTGGGACTCTGATTTTTGAACACAGGGTTGATGACACTTTAGATCTCCACATAAAGGCCAGTGGGATGCTCTGCTTCTATGAAATGAAGACCAAATCTAGACCTTTCTGACCTTTTCAAAAAAAGTTGAACTGTCACTGAAAAACAGTAGGTTTTCACAGTAATTTATGCTCATTTTATTGAGGAAAGACTCTCTTTTTATGTTAATAATGGACAGATTTACTTAGGAGAGCCTTATCTTAAAGTCCTGGCTCTAGTTTGTGTTCCCCTGCTATCCTCAYGCTACGTCCAGCTTGGCTTTCCTGAGCTGGGGCAGAGAGCAGGATGAACCTGCATTTTCCAAATCTCCGGCGTTGCCGTTATCCAGTGTTATCCCTGCGCTGGTGATTGCAATTTCCTGGGAAAAAGCCCAGCCCTGCTGTGAGGAAGCTGCCCAGGAGCAGGGCCCGTGCACGGTGCTGACCACGGGGTGTGCAGGTAACAGCTAAAGCTGAATAGGAACCGAGGTCTCACACGAGGCCTCCTGTGGAGAAAGCTCATTGCTGCTTTGGCCATCTTGCCAGACTTATTTTGTGTGATTTACATGTTCAGTTTAGATAAACAAGGAATTCTATKCACACAGTGTGCGTGAGTAAGTTCCTGCATTGTAAAGAGTATAAAAAGGGATAAAATTTTAGGGTTTGGAATCTGATTTTGGTGTTTTTCCATTTGGCTCTGCACAGATGTGAGTAGATTCGCAAGGAAAAAAAAAGACTTTCAAAAGCAGCTAAGCCCCAATTCCAGAAGTGACTTCAGTGCTTRTAATTCATGTCTCTTTCAAGAACAAATCTGTGTTTTGCTCATTGTGGCCAGCTGTGCAGCGGGTCCGAAGTGCTGAGGTTGTTCTCAGTTGTATTGCTGGCCACTTGCTCAGTTCATCATTCCTGACAGCAGAGAACTGGCAAGAGAAGCCCAGCCTGAAGTTACTCATCTTGCACTACCCAAAGCTGCAGAAGGGCCACTGACCTCTTTGAGTACAGCAGCGAGCGCTGCCTGATCAGCCCTATCTACCCTGGGCATAAAGTGGTACCAAGCCATGAGAAAAACAGAGACTGTATTTTTAATTCCTAGTACAAGTTGATAGATTATTAGTTTATCCAAGTTTGCAGTTACAGGAACATCTTCACGGTGTTTTCTTAGGGAAAAAAATAGCCAGTTCCATTTATAACCTCTAAACTCTATTTTAAATAGTGCAAATTGTCATTTCGGTGGTGATACTCTGTGCTGTGAGATCAGAGCAAAACTGAGCACACATAGTTGTCATTTCAGAAGATGCTGAGTTAAATGGATCCGATTTGGGGAGGAAATCCTGTTTTGCCATTTTAATTCTCCAGTTGTTGGGAATTAATGTTGATCAATTTGATTTAGTTGTATTCCGTAATGAGAAAATAATGCACATGCCAGCTTGAATCTTTCCTGTCCTGAATTTTAGACAGCATCAATCACAGTTAAGGTTCTTTTGCTGAAGAAAGAACATATTGCGTGGAAAGAGGAAATAGTGTTATATTATATGCTAAAATGGAATAATTTCCTTCTGAGAGGTTCAAAGTTATATAAAGCTTTGGCATRCTGTGCCGTACACAAGTAAAACAGTTTATTCCCAGATATAATGTGGTCAGACCCCTGGTTTTCCAAAGGCTGGTGTATTCYTGCTGTTATTAAACATATTCATTGATCATGTGTGTGCAGGGGGTGTATGTGGAGAACACATAATTTGGCAGAGTGGTGACCTTTTCCCAGTATTGTTGGGTATGGAATAGGAAACTGATGGCAAATGATGCCACAGAGCTGCAAAGATAATCGGATGCAGTTCATTACTCATCTTGTCAGCTGCTCTTGCTACAAGGGATTGTATCACAAAATGTTAATCTGCCTGTGACTAGATTTCAAAGCAAGCATTTTTATTTGGGGGGGAGGGGGCCATGGAAGTTATTTTAACTTTTTCTTTATTTTTATTTTATATTGTTCTCAGAAGCAAGAGAAATGAAAAGCTCCCAACTAGAAGTCTCAGAACAACAGTTGATAAAAATATTAGTGCATCTTTGTGGGTTCTGTTACAAAACCTGTGATATGTGCTGCAAACAGCTATTTAATTGCTAATGTTGTTCTTTGTAAGTGAATGGTGAGGTGGTGTATTTATCTAAAAGTCYGCTATCACACTGGAGCGTGCACTAAAAGGCACAAACGTAGGCACAAGACAGATTTGCCCCAAAAAGGATCCCTTCTACACGCTGAATCGCTCATGTGGAGGCACCCAGTGCTCCCTCTTCTTCAGTAATCCATCACGTTAGGTGCTGTTGGTGTCCTCTTTGGCCATGGGTTTAATCCAGTTTTATCTAGGCAAAATACCAGTTGTTAAAACCAGTTTTTCCTAACTTTACCAAAAAGTAGGAGCCCTCATACCTTTTCCTGTATTTTTAAGAGTTACTTCTCCTCTGCTCTTCTCATCCTCCTGCTCATCTTCATAAGCCCTTGAAGAGGTAAATCATCCATTATAAGAGAAGGGGCATTCCTTTAATTTTCCTGCTAGGCAGGAGAAAAACACTTCCTTTTGCTACCTATTTATGAGTCATTTTGCAGTACTGATTCTTGTCAAGTGGAATTTCGCGTTATTTAAATAGTTAAGATGTTCATTGTAATCTACAGCCACACAAATAACCTTTATTAGAATACTGTATATTTAAAATATTGCCTGGCAAAGTACTTGAATACAAGTCTCTCAAATTTCAAAAAACATTTCCACCTGCATTTGTTTCCTTTCTGAATGACTAGACAATGTAGCTGTGTTATAAGCTGCTCTTCTTCAACAATTAAAGGATTTCTTTGTATTTTTTAAGCACTGAGATGCTTAGACATACTTAAGAAAATAATATATTGAGTTAATGTGTAAGCAAAAGAAATYACAGGTTTAAACAAAATAAATAAATGGTTTCTGAAGCGTGTGGTTGCATATGGCACTCCAAACCAGCAGGAGCATCTCATGCTAATATCTTACTGTCTTCCAATTTTCGGAACTCCAGTCCACCCACTGAAATACCCCCTGCTATTTGCGTAGGCAGTGTTATTCCCTAGTTCCTGCCACAAACTCCCTTCATGCGGCGTTATTCCCTAGTTCCTGCCACAAACTCTCCCTTCATGTACTGTTCATCAGCACCTCCAGAGTGACTGCATCTTAGCACTGCAGAAAGTGAAATATCCTTTCGTACATTGTAGAAGCAACCTCTGATGACTCTGTAGACAGGGCTCTTAGCTGCTCTGAAACTGCATTCATCACTTTTTCCCCCTAAATATTTTGACTGAAGTCAGCATCAAATAAATTTGCTCTGTTCCTTTTCCCCTCTGTTTCTCCTCGTACATAATATAGTTGCTTAGCCAAGACCTGAGGGCCTTGCTYGCTATAAAATTCCTTTATACTTAATGATCACAATTTGTTCAGGTCAGAAAACACAAGTTATTGGGCAGCGACTTTGTTTGCACGGCAGCCACAGCTATACCAATGTTTACATAATGACATATGTAAATATGCATGCATATGTTTGCATATAAATGTTACATGTTTGCACATAAAAATTAAATGCTGCTACATGTCTGCTACTCTTATTTGTTATTAGGTTGAAACAGATGAGAGAAATATATATGTGGAGGGACTTTTTGTTTTCCAGACCATTTAATCATTTTATTTTCTGCTGAGACTATGACAGAAGTGTAGGTGGTTGTAGCAGCAATGAAAAGAAGTTGGCCAGAAGTGATCTGTATTTATTTTTTCACATCCCTTAGATTATTTAGAAATTGAATAGGCAAACATTATTCCATGTTGGGATAGAGAATATGAAGGCTAATTAATTTATTGTTTAATTGATGCGAAAGGTTATTTGTTTTATAGTAATTTTTGTGTTAAATATGAAACTGTGAAATTAAGAACTGAGTAATTTGACATTTATGCTGTAGTAAAAAATATACAAAAACCAAAGCCTCTTTATGCATTGCACCTTTTGAGTCACTGTCTAATATTATCCTTTTTTGCCCATTTATGAAAATCAGCTACCATTTTACTGAAAATGTAAACATAACTTTAAAATAGGTTACTGAAGTTTCTAAATCTGTCTCGTGTCCTTACCACTCATAAAGGAGTTTCTGTCATCTCAGCTTCTCTTAGCTTTCTATCGTTCTTGTACATTTTCTCAGTCAGATCCCCAACCCCGTGACTGCTCGGCAGCATAAAAGAGATTCTGACTYCATCTATAAGCAGCTGGCCCAGGATTTGGGCTCTTTTGTTTTGTTTTGTTTCTCCTGATCTTCACAGAATGGTTGCGGCTGGAAGGGACCCCTAGAGATAACCTAGTCCAGCCCCCTGCTCCAGCAGGGACACCCAGAGCACGGGGCACAGGGCGGCATCCAGGCGCCTTTGGAAGATCTCCAGAGAAGGAGACTCCACAGCCTCCCTGGGCAGCCTGGGCCAGGGCTCGGGCACCCTCACACCAAACAAGTTCTTCCTCACATGCAGATGGAGCTGCCTGGGTTTCCACTTGCACCCATTGCCCCTTGTCCTGTCACTGGCCACCACTGAGCACATCTTTGGCCTGTTTGTATCTAATCTGATAGTTATGGTTTCTTTGAGGGCATGAGTTCTTCAAGATGATGATTTTAGAGGTAGAAATAAAACTTGAGCTTGAACTTAAGGACTTTCTCAGTGAGCAGACCTTCAGGTTGATTGCATTGATCGGGTTCTACTGATCACTAACAGCTTGATCACTGTTGGGTGCTGCATTCTGAGTACATCTTGGTAATTATTCTTAGTAAAGGGGAGTGGTCAACTTGCTTAATTTATATACGTAATATATAATTGATGTTAACACATCATTGTAACCTAGCACAACTGAGACAATGGTGCTGTCCAGGGTGAGCTTTGCCTTCTCACCAAAACCCTGGGCAGCCTTGCAGGTGTCTGCACAGAAGGTTGCCTGGCATCATCTGCATTTGTTCCTGCCTCAAACACAAAGAGAGCCAAATAGAAAAAACAAACGAACCAACCCTATGAGTTAGCACCCTCTCTGAAGGTAAATGGGAGACTTGGCAGTAAAGATTTGGGGAGTAATGAAGCAACCTGCTATTTCGTGCCTACCTTTTATGTAAGAACCTGGTACCTGGTTTTGGCTTTTTGCCTGAAGCCCTGCTGATATGAGATGGTGACGAATGAGCCGTGAGCTCCACTGTGTCTTCATTTGCTTTAAGGTTTTTGGAACTCTAAATTCTCCTACTGCTCTGTGTGAAACAGAACAGCACGCGCTGGTTTAGGTCCCTAATAAGTGTTTGTAAGCATGCCATTAAGCCARTAAGTATAATTGCTATGATTTAGTCAGCATGGGAAGCCCCATTGAATGCAAAGGTCATTCCAAAGCAGAGKTTTTTTTTTTTCCAAAACAGCTCTAGAGGTTTATTCTTTCTTTCTATATTTATGTCCCTCTCTAAAATTTGTCAGAGAGCTGGGAGGATGTCTGTCCAAAGAGAGGGAAGAGATGGCATTTGAGTGATGACTGAAGCTTTTGGGTTTTTGATTTCTGACATATTTTGCCTAGTTTTAAACTTGAGGGAACCTTCTCCAACTGCATCCAACTGCTTACTTTGGATTCTCGGTAGGGGCAGAGCAGGTTGGAAGGAAGCGTTTGACTGGGAGTGTTTGTGATTGCTGAGAGTTTTTGTAAAGGATGTTACTGAAACTCGTTTCTCTTGTCCCTTGCTACCAGGATGGCCAGTCGGATATTTTGTACAAATTTTGGTCTGCGGTAACTCAGACTCTTTCCTCTCAGTTCCAAGCAGCAACAGACTGTAAGTATTCAGTATATTGGATTTTTAATGTCTTCTGTATTCCTGTTGAATCTGGCATTTCCACGTGCCTGCTGTTTGGTATCTCTTCTATGAACTATAGCTGTGGTTTCTGCTCATTGCCAGGTTGGTGAATTTACAACTTACTCTTCTTCTTGTAATTGTGATCCTCCTAAACGATGATTGAATTTTCAGAAAGAAATACATTCTGGTTTATTAAGTAGTGCTAATCTAGTAGCAAAAAAGATAATTTTGAGTTTGCCAAAATACTGACTTGGTTTTAAAGAACAGTACTTATCTGTCTTCAAAAATATAAGGCTATAAAGTTATGCAAGTCTCATTTTAGCCATTTTTGATACCTTTCTAAGTAGGAACTGAATTCCTTTCAAATTGTGTCTTGTCTAAATAGGGATAAACGGTTGACCGCCTGACTATGCACAATGTTCTATACACAGTAATTAATAACTATCAGATACAATCAAGGAAGATCAAATAAAAATCACATTATAAACATTAGCCAGTGCTCTTGCCAGTACCTAATAAAGCAGCATGCAATTGGACCAGAAAGACAAATTACTTTGGTGCTTTCATAAATATATCTTCCCTGTTCAGTTGCAACTTAAAAAGCCAGTCTTTTGCACACGTAAATTAAGTGCAAATAAGATGTGCATTTATCTTTCTGATCTCCGCTTTTGCATTAGCCTTTTGCAACTTGGTCCTGCTCTGCTTTATCGCAGCAATATCATTTTGAGGAGGAAACTGCTTGATTCCTGTTCAGTGGTTGCTAGGTAACTAGGTGATCCCCAAAGAAAATGCGATCCACTTGTGTTAAAACATATTAATTTTAATATTTGCCTTATGCCATACTTTATCAGCGCTGTGTACACACCAGGAGCCTCGTATGTTCAAACTGAACATGTGGTAACTGCTTCCAGCACAGGGTTTTGAGACTGTGGAATTGTCACATCAGTTACGATTGTCACCATCAACATTTCAGGATGAAGATAACTTGTACAAATTATCAGCAGTGTGTCATCTGACAACTGTTCAAACAGATTTTATTGCTGCTGATTTTTAATGGTTTTTAATATAAAAGTTGAGAGAGAGAGAGAGATTGGCTTTTTACACTGCAACTGCTGTTTTTTACTTTGCTGCATCTGAGCTTTGGGGAAATAATGTTCCTAAGAAGTTGATTTTTAATTTTTGAAGCGGCACTCTGCRTTCTGCATGGGAATGCTCAGGTTTTAGCTTGTAAATTCTAAGTGAGGGAACTGACTGACCTCAGTCATAAACCTCCGGGTAATGCAGTTTGGAGGGAGACTAGACATGATCAGATAAGTGATACAGAAAAACGATTTTATGGCAGAATTTACTGAGGGTGATAACATCCGTGTCTGCTTTTGTGAGGTTGGAGCAGACTTTATAAACATCATTTTGTCAAACACAATTTTAGGTCACAATAGATGTGAATCCTCCAGTACTCAAAAGCAGAACACGTTTAAATAGCAGAATGRGCAGAGTGAACTGGGGCAGATGTCCAGAACCTGAAAATCCCTAAGTGAAAGGAACAGAGTTAATCCCCTAATATAATGGTGCAATCCATAAAGTATGAGTGATCTTAGGTGAAGATTAATATTGGTCATGGAAACAGTTGTACATTTGTTTCATTTCCTGCCACTTGTGGCTTTTCTGACATTTTAGGCTGAAAATAACACTGTTTATTTTTTCTGCTGGCTTTGTGATATTTTATTTGACCAGTGTAGGGGTTGTATTTTTAGGTACCTTATTTCAAGAAGTTTGTGTCTAAGCACGGGCTACTCTCATCAGATTTGGTAGTGTGCCTTGTAGAGGTTACTTGTCTTTTTTTTAGCTTTGTATCTTGAAGGCTCTACAAAACTACACCTTTTCCACTACTAAGCTAGAAAACCTCTAGTTCTCATCACACTTGATATTTAAATGAATAATAATAAGTTCACTAGCAATTCATGACTATAATTAGTATATTTATTGTACAAAATGAAATTTTCCTGTCCAGTTTTTAAGTTGTGGAATTCGTACTGGTGCTTTAGAGGCTTAGCTTTGTCAGCTTCATTTACTGTGATAGCTCTTAGCACTTTGAAATTAATTATAAATATTACACTAATAAGTTCAGAGATAGATGTTACTTACATGAAACAAATAAATTAGTTCAAACTTAGCAATGCTTGTTGCTTTCTGTTTTATTTTGCAGCCTCTATGTTTTTGAAACAAGCTTTTGAAGGAGAATACCCTAAATTACTGAGGCTTTATAATGACTTGTGGAAACGCCTGCAACAATATAGTCAAAATATTCAAAGGAATTTTAACACCAGTGGAAGTACCGATCTCTTTGCTGAGATGCAACAAATGGAAGAAGATACACAGGACATATTTATGCAGAAAAAACAAGACTATGAGTATGTACTATGAACTCTTGTTGCAATAGAAAGTTGTGTATTTTTAAGACCTTAGGGGTTAGGACCTTAGACCTTAGCCTCTCCAAGAGGAGGCCTGTGGGGATCATACCAGGGTGTATAAATATCCGATGGAAGGATGTAAAGAAGATGGAGGTAGACTCTTTTCAGTGGGGCCTAGTGAGAGAACAAGAGGCAGTGGACCCAAAGAAATAGTGAAATAGAGAAAATTCCAGACAGATTTACTGGGAGATTAGACAAACATGGGAAGAGTTTATCCAGAGAGGTTTCCATTCTTGGATATACTGAAAACCTGACTAGACAGTCTGGAACAACCTTCTCCAGCTGATCCTGCTTTGAGCAGGTGAGTGGAYTAAGTGATGATGTGTGGGAGTCTCTGCCCTCCTCAACTATTGGGTGATCCTGCAGTGAAGCCCCAAGTCAGACACTTGTGTGTGCCAGACACTCAGTTTGTAAGGATACAGTTTGTATGTTTACTGCCTCTTAGAAGAAACATGATATGAGTTGTAGATACCGCAAAGATTAGTCTGTAAACAGGCTCATCATCATTATAGAGTTATGTAAGATCAAATAAATATTTTAGGTGTGATTTCTGTTGGCTTTAATATTATTCCTGTGTAATTAGTGGGAGACTTGTCATTGAAATCAGTGGGAGCAAAGTAAAACCTCGGTCAGGCTTTTCTGACAATAAGGTAAAATGTTTGAGAGCTGCTACTCACTCATTTTCACCAAGAGAAATAGGGCCTAAAGCTTATTAAAGGTAGATTTAAGAAGTTTATTTCTCTCTGAGTTTTTATATAACATATAAGCATACAGAGACCAAGAGAGTTTTTTTGATTTTTTTTTTTTGGCTTTTAAATATAGCATTGAACACAAGCCATCTGCTAGTGAAATATGCGACTACTGAAAGGGCTGTGGTTGCAATCCTGGATATTTCCATGGTGGTTTTAGTGTGTCTGAAGTAGGGATTCCACATGGGTCCTAAGGAACTCTGTTGAACTACATGGGGCAGTTGTCCAAGTGGTTATGGAATTCAAGTGAAAAGCAAGCTCTTGTACACTGTCCAACTGTCTTCAAGTGTGTATGTTTAGAGAGCAGAGGGAAAAATGGGGTTGGATATTGCAAAATATGCCTGCTCTGGAAAGATGTAACAATGCTATTGCATATTTCCATTTAAAATGTACTAATTTTTYATTATCCCCACAGCCCAGAAAAGGCCTTGAAAGATTCATTGCAAGCATATGAAGCTGCTTATTTGTCAAAATCCTTATCTCGACTCTTTGACCCTATCAATCTTGTCTTCCCTCCTGGAGGTCGTAATCCTCCTTCTTCTGACGAGCTTGACAGCATAATTAAAACTATAGCCAGGTAGGTAAGGAAAATACACTGCAGCATATCATTTTCAACATGTTTTTCTCCTACATAATTATAGAAATGAAGCAGTAAAAGTTAGATTGCTCTTCAATTATACAAATGATTAGTATTAAAATTAATATCTGTGCTGCATTTTGTTGTTCTGGAATAACTGGAACAATCATGTAGACTCTTCTGCATGTGAACAGGAGAAGTTTTATGCTTTTTAGCTTACATAACAGAGAAASAAACTTTAAGCATATTGTACATGCCTGATATTGTAATTATTCTGATTGTGCCAAAGGGAGAATTATATTAGGATATTAKTTGCTTGGCTGCAAATAATAATCCCTGATGTAAATAATCCGATAATATGAGATAGAAAGGTAATGGATGAATGCAACTATTTTGGGTAGAACTTGTGTGTGAGAGATATTTAAATTCCTAGTGGAGTCTTTTCCTTGATAAGGTTTTGGTGAAGAGCAGTATGTATAACAGAAACTGAGAATCCTGGGCAATATTCCTWGCCTGTGTGGGCAGGTAATGCCAAAGCCCGATACCTCACTTCTGATGAATGCTTGGCACATCCCATGTCTGTTCTTGAAAAGGGGAGAAGACCATGAAAATACTAAAGCTTTACATGAGTTTTCTTGCATGACTTCTAGCTAATGATGTCTGGAGCTCTGCAGAGTGCTCGGAGAGGGGTATGTTCTAATGTCAGGTCTAACGTACCGACCATCTCGCCAGGTCTTGGGGGAGAGGTTCATCTCATCACTAAGGCCATCAGATTGGCCTTGGCCTTCTCTTTGGTCTCAGTAGACCACTTAAATTCAGCCCCAGCTGAGGGATGTGTGTGGGCTTCCATGAACACAAAAGACTGGGAGCGAGTTAGAATTATTTTTTCTCTTTGGATTGTTGCCTGTCACTCCTTTGGGGCCTCTGTTACTCTACCGTGTTGCCTAAAATACAGCCTATTAGTTGTGTCAAGCTCAGGCATCCCCTGGGTATTTCTGCAGAGCTCGTATTATTCCAGCGTTGAATGACTGTGTATTCACCTGTAATGTTTGAAGACTGCTGCCAAACCATGAGTGTCGTTAATTACAGTCAATATTTTTGAATGGAATTACTAATGGAGAAGGAGATTTCACGCTGAAGTGTCATTCCTAAACTTTGCTCGTTGTTACCGGGAACATTCTGCACGTAAAATTCCCAAATGACTTGTTAAACTGTAAACTGAATTACAGTGCTTATAAAGCTTTGGTTACATGCATTACTATCTCTAAATCGTTACACCGTATAACTATGTATTAATAGATAATTTTCTGTCAGTTAAATACAATGCTATTTAGTTTTTAGCTAAGATTTATACTCTTTGATTGCAGTGAGCTCAATGTGGCTGCTGTTGATCCAAACCTCAGTTTAGCTGTGGCAAAAAACGTGGCGAAGACCATTCATCTCTACGGTGTAAAGTCAGAGCAGCTTGTAAGTAATTCAGAATTTCTAAAATGTTCTGGTTTTCTATATAAAGTGTCTTCCTTTTTGTACCTTTACAGTGTGACAATAATAACGTCTAGACAGACAAAATCATTGAATTAGCTTTTCATCGCATCTAGAAGAATTTTCAGTTAAATTCTGTCTTCAGATAAACACAGGCAGGTCTATTGACAGCAAAAAACCATACCTGTATAGCTCCAAATTGAACTTACTGTATTGATTTAAAAAATGACAAAATTCTAGTGGTCTTCAAGTAAAATTAAGACAATTCCATTAAATGTAATATTTACCAGTATTTGATAGTCCATCAATTACATGACACATCTTTATAGTATTAAAACTTGGAGCATTCAGATACATTCTTTTTYGGTATATGTGTGAGAATTTGGGCATATTTAGTACATATTTTACTGACCCTTGATTTTGTGTTTGCTGCTGTCACGTGCTGCCAGGGATTGGTCATGCACTGCTGTGTAGTGGGAAACAAGAGAGGAAAGGGAGAGTATCCCCAGGAGCCAACTGGAAGGACAGTGAATATCATCATATTCTGAGAAAATAACATTAACTGGTTTCTAGTGAAGTTGATGCTTTCATTATGTAGAAATTAAATCTAATTTGTACAATACGCAGACTTAAAGGAAGTGAAGAAGCTACTGGTATCAAGGAGTTCTCTTCAGCAGCTTAACTCTGAAAAACTCAGATTTGATGACATTCATTTACTTCTTGGTTCATTTAAAAACAGAGGTAGTTGCTAASAGTTTTTCACAGCAAATGGTTAAAAATATGGCAGGAATGAAGTTAGGGATTCTGTTTAACTTGTTTAACTGTCTTTGCCTATATAAAAATGAAATCCAGTAGCAGATACTTTGTGTACCATATCTGTTGGATGAATTGTAACTTGCAAACCAGTGTTTGTAGAAGGAACATAAATGGAACAGCCGTGAAGATCATAAAGACCTTTAAAATCTAAAAAGAAACATACATACTTATGTTATTTTACTAGATATTCAGAATGTAGTTATTTAGTTGGCTATTCCTTTAAAAACACAGAATCATGACTTCTTATGACCTTATAATTCCAGAGTGAAGTTTGCTAGTAAGAGAAATCAGGATATTCTGTAGGTTGCTCTACTCGATATGAATAAGAAAATAAGCTCATGTCCATATTTATGTCTGTGGAATACAGGGTGGTATATACACCTAGTTACTTGGTTCAGAGGACTGTTTATCATTGTAGGTTATGTTTGAAAATGGCCTTAAACTGGAAAAAATAGACCTGTCAGCTGTACCTGTGAAAGCACTGCAGTCTGTTGTGCTCATCATCTCTGTTAGGACTTCTGTTTGGCCAGTGGTTTGTTCAAGAACATTGATATTTTTGTGGTCAGCCAGCTGGCAAGTTCTTAAAATCCTAAGAAAAAGGATATGCAGAAAAAAAACCTGACAAGCATTGGGGCTTTGTATTAATTGAGTTTAAACTAAATGAAGGCTGGACTAAAGGGAGCCTAAAGCTTGGAAATTACTGATTTGAATAACTGTGCAAGTCAAACCTAAACCTGGAAAACCAAGCGAGAGGATTCCTTGAACTGGCAGGATGAACTTGAAAGCCCGAGAAGAACCTACGAGCAGATAGAGAAGCAATATCAGCTCTGTATTGCCCARCTGCAGAAAATGGTTTCCTTTCCTTACTAATAGCCATGCTAAAACTTTCCAAACTAGGAGAGCTCAACTCAGCTGCTGTCACAGGGATTTTGTGCTACCCTCGAAGTGCTGAGGTGTCTTGCCTGGCCTCCAGCTGCCTTTCCAGAAGGGCACTGCTCTCCCACGTCCTGTGTCATGTGTTGTCAGCCCTGTTGACATCCCTTAGCGCATCTTGGTGTTCTTTTGCACCTATTTTTAGGCAGCCAGATTGAGCCCAAAATGCCTGCCGTGAAGAGCAGGAGCTATGTGGGACATCGTTGTTTTGTTACATTTTGGTGGCATAACCTAAAATGCAATTGTCATGCAGGCAAGACTACGGAGAGAACTTTATAAAGCTGAGAAGAGTATCTGAATAATATATCCATTGAGGTGCTTGATTTCTGAGAGCCCAGTACAGCAGAGCTATTGATMGAAATTAAATTTCCTGGAGGAATTCACAATTAGTTTTGGTCTGAACTAAAACAAGAAGAATCTCAAAACCTTTAGTGAGGGAAGATGGGAACCGGGGTGGACACTCTTAAGAGCCATAGGAAACATTTTTATGTTTTAATTTTATAATGTTGCAGGTGGATTTGAATGATGAAAAAAATGAAATGTGCAGTTCTAAAAATGTGGAAATGAGTTGTTCTGATGTAAAGAATTTTATCTTTCAGTTCCTTCAGGATGAGRTAATGATTTCACAAAAAGGAATTCCATTTTACTAAGAGGATTGGTTTCCTCACTGTTTTTCCACTTAGTTTTAGAGAGGACAAAAAAATTCTTATTCAGGACTCAAAGATTTTTGCTTTGAATAAAGGCAGAATATAATGATCTGCATTTATAGTGCTCTAGTGCTTTTGCTAAAGCAAAATAAGTAAGAAAATGGACCTTTTACTACGCATCCAAAATGATTGTTTCTATTGCTTCTGACTTTGTAGCTTTGAAGATTTTGCTTCTAAGACTTCTCCCCATCAATAACTCGTTATTGTTGTGCCTGAGACCAATTCTTGTATTAGCCAGTTCAAAAGATTTCAAAGAAGATGTAAATAGCAGCTTATCATAGAATCATAGAATCATAGAATCCTTAAGGTTGGAAGGGACCTCTAGAGATCATCTAGTCCAACCCTCCTCCACACGCAGGGTCACCCAGAGCACGGGGCACAGGGCGGCATCCMGGTRGGTTTGCAAGAGAAGGAGACTCCACAACCTCTCTTGGCTCCGGGTTCTCCAGGTTCCAGGGCTCTGTCACCCTCACTGTTAAGAATTTTTTCCTTAAGTTCCTGTGGAATTTTTGATSTTTCAGTCTGTGGCCACTTCCTCTAGTTCTGTTGGTGGCCACCACTGAAAAGAAACCAACTCCATCCTCCTCACTGCCTCCCTTGAGGTATTTATAGACACTGATCAGGTTCCCCCTCAGCCTYCTCYTCTYCAGGCTGGACAGGCCCAGCTCCCTCAGCCTTTCCTTAGGGGCAGCAGGTGGGTATAATCTGCTGCTGGGTGAATCCTTGGCTAACCCATTGCCAATGGTTGATGGGATCCATTGCTTTATGCTGTGACACTCTGAGTTACTGTCCTAACTGCACTTGATGCAATTGCAAATGTTCTTATTATTCAGAGTTCCAAGGAATAGTTGCGCATTGCAATAATTAAGAAAAAAAATATATTTCTCTTAATTTAAGATTAGTACCTTTACTTACACTCTCCATGACATGTATTGTTATGTGRTGCCAAGGGACTGTGCTTAGCATATTTTCTGTGTGCCATTATTATTTTGTCTCTTCTTGTTCACCCTTTCCATAAATCATGAAGCAAAAACATCCTCATAATGATTGCAGACATTGCAAGACTTCTGTTTAGTCACTGTTTCTACATCTCTATTTCAGATTGTAGGAGAGATTATCAAGTGTGATCACTGTGTTTTAGATGAACAAGGTTTGCCTTCTTTGCATTTCACAGTCTGGCCCATTGCTTATTTTTAATGTATCTGCTGCTCACTGGGCCAGAGTTTGCTTACTAGCCATTTTTTCATACAAGTGAGGTGGGCCAGATAAAAAGAATATTAATGTGCTTGTACTCCTGTATAAACCTGTGCATGAATCTTTTACAAGAAACTTGTCAGCCACCCTTCATGAAAGCCAAAAAAGTTGAGTAATTCACTTTGATTGAGAATCCCTGGTGCTTTACAAAAGAGAGGAGCCMGTAACGCTCCCTGATGCAGAAATGTTGACCCATTTGTGTAATGTGTAGTTGAGTAGAGACAAACAGAAAAGAGTTTACATCTCACTAACCTGTTAAATGGTTCTGACATGGCAGCAATAATTGCATGGCTGGTTTCTGTGCGTATGGCTCTGCAAAAATGTTCCATAATCAAGAAGTGAACAGATTTTGACTGTTTTTGAAAAAGATGTTGGATTGATTGCAGAAGTCCTTTAAATTCCCACTTAATTTTGTCCATATGCCACTTTAAATCAGATTTCTATTTTCTCTMTATATAAAAATACATAAATGATAGTCACCTGTTGAATGAAACTTAAGAAAAAATGTGTTGGAATTTGAATGTATTTAAAGTGTTGTAATTCTCATTCTCATAATCCAAAATCTTTCTGTTGCAAGTTTGCAATCACTGTGTTTCAGTTTGACTGTTGTCTCTCTTACTGGTAGAGATATTCTGAATATCAGAATATCAGAAATTCTGATATTTCTCTTACTGGTAGGTGTCATGCAGAGGGAAGTCGTGAAATMTTGAGGCTTAAAATTTTTGGAATTTTACAGACTTTTTGCTTTTGCCAACAAGGAGAAAAATAAATTGTAAGATTCATAGAGATTGAAGATGGAAGAGCCCTATTTGGTCATCAAGTGTAGTTCCTTCCCAGCACAGGAGTATTCCCAAATGTATTTATAGTTGGGATTTTGGTTGCCTTCTTTCTGCCTTCTGATGAGTGATGATTTCCCTTAGCTCATACACTGTGAGTGGTAATGTAAGTACTGTGTGTTCCCTGGATTTTGTGCTATTTCTGTCGACGCTGCGGGTGGGTGGGTGGGTTGCAGTGCACTAACCCACCCACCGATCGCACAGAGATGAAATGTGTTGAGCTGTGGGCATGAAAATGCAGTTGTTTAGAGAAGATGGGATTCTCCCACTTTTGGAACCTGGTGGCTTTTAATTTCCTCCCTAAAGTCATCCTGCCAGACTATGTCTATTAGTTGTAATCAGGGTCCCCCTATCAGTGTTGGGGTGACTGTGTCTTCCTGCCTCTTCCCACCACAAGGCCCAGCTGTCAAAAACAAAACAGCCCGTTACCTTTTGACCAAAGAAGAAGTAAACATTTATTTTACAGGAATAAGATTGTCAAAATCAGGTTGCCCAACAGCTTTCCCAAGCAGGTGGAGATGATTACGCTATCAACTTCTGGCGATCTGAACTCTTTCAAAAGTCACTTTTGTACTTGGGTGTGTAAGGCAGTGCCAGCATGATTTTGGCAAACACAAAAATCTGCTGTGCCCRCAGGTGTCAGGGCACGTTCTAGCTCCTCTCCAAGCCACGGGGACAAGCACAGTCCTGGCACCGTGCTGAGCACAACCTTCTCATTCAGCTTCAAGCACGAGCAGAGCAAGTTYGTGTCTGCTTGAAGTGCAGGCAAAACCAGAACCTCCTTGACACTAGGGCAGAGCTGCGATTTCCTGACATTTGAAAAAGTTCCTAAATAAGGAATGCTTGTATTTTGTGAAGTAGCATCTTTTGGAAAAGTTTGGTTAAAAAGGGACTACCAGACAAAAGCCTGATGGCAGACAGACAGTGGGAATCTTCCCAGTGACAGACCTGCAAGCAGTCATAGAGAGGAAACGCTGAAAAATAGGAGGAGGAAGGTAGGTGCAATGAGGGAGAGAGGAAATAGAGGCTTTGAAATGTTCTTCCATTCCCCTAATTAGGTGTGGCTGGACTTGTGTGTCATATATCACACAAAAGATGATGATTGAGGTGGCATCCCAAAGTAGGGGCTGTGAGCAGGGCTTTGGGAAAGCTACAAATCCATCCTTTGCCCATAGCTCATGGCAGAGGCTCGTCCTCTCATCAGGATTTTAGCCTTGGCAGTGGGTGTGGGATTTTCTGGGTAGCAAGTTTGCCTAATATAAACCACTAGGAAAGTTATAAGCTCTGTGCAGAGGAGCTCTGTGCACTGTCCTCACAAGTGTTCCGAAGAATTCTTCCCCTGAACTTTTTCTTTTTTTTTAAAAAAAAAAGAAGAAAAGGATGACACTTGATGCATTTCAGCTATACTGCAATGTTAAAATGATAAATACCCAGGAATAGAAGTAAATTTTGAGAAGGCAGATTAAAGAACCGACCTGAGTAACTCAAAAAGCAGAGGCTCCACACCAAAGCCCAAAAGTTGTCCTATATTCTCTAAAGTCTTTGGCTTAACTGTGTAAGGCTTCTGGTACTGAACTTGCCAAAAGGCGAAATCAGAGAGAGGACTTGACATTCTGGTTCCCAGAACATCAGACCTCTGTACACTTGGTGCACACAGAAATGTGTATAGGTTTTTCTTGGGTAAACTAGGTTTGTAAATTCTGTTGTTTTGAGGAAAAAATCTGCATCAGCCGATACATGTGATAGAGCCGAGAGTAGGCAGCCTTTTTCTCACTATCCTGGGTCTCAGTAGTATATTGAGATTCATTTGCATTTACTTAAGTAAATATCTGAGCTATGCAATGCTATATATGTTTTTAGAATATACACAGATAGTAGAGTACTATACAGTCATGTGCTAGGTATACTTGGCCAGGTATAAAAAGATTCTTAAAAGTAACTCAGAAACTTTGATTTAGGGATATATARATTATTTTTCAATAAAAAGACTACACAAATACATTAGCTTTCAGAGGGTGTAAAACAACTCTGAATACTTAAATAGATTAAAATTTAAAAATAAAGTAGCTCTGATATAAAAATATGTTTTTTCTGACATATTATTTCTAAACTTTGCTTTTTCCTAGGGTTTACTTTCCAATTAACTAGAAGAATACTAACTAGTGTTACTGGAGCTGTATTAGTGTGAGGTGTTGTTATCCATCATAAGGATGACTAATACGAATTTCATCGTTGTTTTTAATGCACTGTTCTCTAAGAAAGCAAATATCACAAAAGGGCAAGAGACAAAGGAAAACGTAACAATTCATTGCCCTTTAAACCTCTCCTTCAGAGTGAAATGCTKATATATCCTAATCACTCCCTGCTGGTCCCCAAATGGTCTGGATTTGCTCTTATGACAGAATACGAATGTGGAAAGAAAACATATAGCTGTCCTTCAGAAGAGAAAAGGAGGCATTTCTCTAAGGTCTGTTGCTTACAGAAGTACTTTCTTCAGCAAAGTAAATGAGCCTGTCTCATCTGTTTGAAGGTAAATTGAAACCTGTTCTGATTTGTATTGGCCTCACTTCAGGGATCAGCAAAATGTGTCCTTTTTGCTGCAGAAAGGCTTTGTATTAAATTGTTCTACACTGTCACATGAATGTTAATGCTATTTGGGCTCTGTCAGTTGAGATGACGCAGATTTGGAACTGATGCTCAGGACTTTCGGTTGCTATTGAGGCTGTGAGCTTCTGAGTTTCCAACATGGGACAGGAGAGTAATGTGTCCCAGGAATGAAAAGGACCTGGGTGTGTTCCTAGGCTCTAGAACCCACAGTGTAGAACAAATTGCCTCCTGATAGTGAGGTCTTCTACCCTCCAGAACACAGTGGTTGCCCAGTTGGGCTCTTGTGGAGATGCTCTCTGGGAGGAGGCATCTCCAGCATGTGGCTGGGTGTTGCTTGGGAGAGGCACCAAACACTTGCCAAGGACAAAGATAATTAAGGGACTGGAGCATCTCTCATATGAGGAAAGACTAAGGGAGCTAGGCCTGTTTAGCCTGGAGAAGAGAAGGCTGAGAGGAGATCTGATCAATATGTGTAAGTAACTGAGGATGGGGCCAAACTCGGTGGCCAGTGACAGGACAAGGGGCAATGGGTCCAAGTTGAAACCCAGGCAGCTCCATCTGCATGTGAGGAGGAACTTCTTCGGTGTGAGGGTGCCCGAGCCCTGGCACAGGCTGCCCAGGGAGGCTGTGGAGTCTCCTTCTCTGGAGATCTTCCAAAGGCTCCTGGATGCCACCCTGTGCCCCGTGCTCTGGGTGTCCCTGCTGGAGCAGGGGGTTGAACTGGATGAGCTCTAGAGGTCCCTTCCAACCTCAACCCTTCTGTGACTCTGTGATTCTGTATACCGGCCTAGCAGTTCAGCTAGTGCAGGCRATCATGAACCAGAGCCCAGGAAACCTTCCCATTTATTCCGGATGGGTTTGGGATTCGGCTRCGAAAGCAACGCGCTCTGAGAAAAATCAACCCTTTGTTTTATTCAGGACAATCCACACTAGCAACACACTACAGCAAGACAACTACTTAGCAATTACCTGCGAAACAAGGTGCCCACGTAGCAGTTACTCATGAGAGGAGAATTGTCAGCAGGATAGCGAGACCCATCGTCCCCCCGATGGACGAGAGGCGGCCGAGAGGCCCCGAGCTCGCGGGCGTCCCCGCGGAGACAACGTCGGTCTCGGCTGGAGTCTCTCCCCGCCTCAGCYCCACSGTTATTTTTATATCCGGCGCGTCCTGCCACGTAGGGCCAGTAGGTGCCAGGAGGCGACCAAAGGGCGGGCAAAGCTCCGCCTTTGTCGTGAGGCAACTTGCCCCGGTGAGCGCGTGCGCGCCCAGCGGTGGGGTCTCTGGGCTCGTTATGGGGGTCCTGCCTTCATCATCTTCCTYTCYCTYGCCTCGGGTTTGACCTCCAAACGAGCTTAGAGGTCGGTTGTTTGGGTTGCTCAACTCAGATTCCTCAGTTGTTCCTAACCACCAGATGAGGTCCCTGTTTTTGCATTAGTGTAGCCGCCTTCGAAACTCCCTACAAYTGGATAACAGGTTTGTTCTCAGCTTCACATAGTCTCTTCATAGTCTTCTTCATGGTCTCATGGCCTCTACAGATCATTAAGAGGGTTATGAATCTTTCCTCCTCTTTTACCTTCCACCACRTGATCTGTAGAGGTCATCTGACTACACCATAACACCCGGACAGGTACCGTCCTCATGGCAGTTTCAGTCATTCTGTCTATTAACGCCATTACACAAGGAATACAACCTATGATACAAATGAGTACTATAAACAAGAATAATAGTTCTAGTAACAGCTTTTGTAACCAAGACCATCCCCATTTCCATTGTCCAAATGGATCCCAGTTGTCATCAATCTGTTGTTCAGCTTTGACAGTTCCAGAAATGCCCGTCTCCAAGCCCTTCCTGGCTTGGAGGGACTTTGCCAGAGTCTCGCTGCCACAGGAATTCCTGCTTCTTTCTTACGGTGGACTCATTCTTGAGATGTTCTGGTGGCCTTGGCATGGCCTTTCCCTGCCACAGGGTGGATTGATTCCAGGCATGTAGAGGAGGGGTTGGAAGAKGTGACCGCACCAAGGCAGGTACGTTTCTGTCCAGTCACAGTAGCTAAGGTGACCCACACATTCTCCTTCGGTTGTAAACTATGTAGGCTGGTGCCCTGGGGAATAGATATAACAAAGAGCATTAGTCCCCCCCCAGCCCCCACCCCCCTTTTTAGCTTGTTCTCAGCGTCGTTTCAGCTGGTCCCTCGGGACCCGTCTCCATCMAGTCTCTCCTGCTACCGCAATGGTCACCGCTTGTGTATCGTCTGCGGCGATGACCTCAGCCGCGAGAGGTGTGTGTGTAGCGGCGGGTACGTACCACACTTCACCCCCTGGAAACCCTTCAAAGGCTCTGTCCTGTACTGCACCTTGGTTCACGTGCACCATTGTCACCAACGGTCCGGGGGTTAAGACGACCTTAKGATGTGAAAGGTTTTTTATCCCCAATACCACTTCCTTTTCTGCACTTTGACTGGGATTTAATAGAAGCAGCTGTTGCGACGCGCCACAGCAGGTGAGGTAAACCAGTCGTAAGGCTTTATCAGGACAGGTACTTTGGATCTGCACATCTGGCTTTAACCAACGGACCTCACCCGGGTTCCATTCCTGCAGCTCCTGGTGGCCCACGATTAGACCCTGTTTGCTAGGAAAAACCACGTAGGCCTTTCCTGATCTATATGTTATAGTGGAAGTACTTACTACTCGACTCACTTGAGGCACCCCCTTCATCAGGGTTAATGGGGTGGAATCCCCCGTTATCCCACGATTATTCAGGATTCTAACCGCCTCATGTAAATGATCCACCCATCGGGAATACTTCCCGCCTCCCAGTCTCTTCAGCTGCTGCTTAAGCAGGCCGTTTATGTGCTCCACCAGCCCAGCCCCTTGTGGGTGGTGTGGTAAGAGCCACGTCCACACAATACGTCGATCATTGGCCCACTGCATAACCTGCTTGTTTTTATAGTGTGGCCCATTATCCGACTGGATTTCCACGGGGGTACCGTAGTGCAGCTCGATGGTTTCCAGACACTTTATCGTGGTGAACGCGCTAGCGTAGCGGCTCGCAGCAGCCACCACGAGCCCCGAGTACGTATCTACTGCCACACACACGTACCGCTGCCGCCTGTGCTCAGGTAGGGGGCCAATATAATCCATTTGCCACACTTCGCCTCCCACAGTTCCCCGTTTTAGCCTTCCCGGCGGTTGAGTGAAGGCCTCCTGTTGCTTCAGTACTGTGCAGATTTCACAGGCAGCGAGCACCGTCTGAGTTACTGCTTGAGACAAGTGGATGCCCCGTTGCTGGGCCCAGGATATGGTGGCCAMCCTGCCTCCGTGGCCACTCTTCTCATGAGCCCATTGCGCTAAAGAACGCTCTTCCATGCTCTCCATCMCTATACTCTTTATTTTTGCAAAACTATCTGCAGCTGCGTTTCCGAGCGCTGTTTCGGTGGCTAGACCAGTATGTGCATCCACATGAAACACCCATACATCTCTATCCTGTAGAGCTTCATAAATTCTAACCCAAAATTCTTTACCCCAGACCTCCTTCGATCCTATTTGCCACGCATCCTTCCTCCACTTTGGGAGCCAGTGCACCAAGCCCTGAGCAACGGCCCATGACTCAGTGTACACATAGCAGATGTGGTTGACGGGTGTCGCATCGATGGCTTGCCATGCAGCCACCAACTCGGCCAGCTGGCTGCTGCCTTTGTCACCTGTGGCGACCARCCGGGTTTGGGTGGATGGATTATACGCTACTGCCTTCCATTTGCCTTGAGTGACTCCACTTCCATCTGTGAACCATGCAGTTTTGCGCTGTTCTTTAGATAACTGCTCATAAGGGACCCCCCATTTTCCTATCTGGAAATTTTCCAGTAAAGGCTGTGGGCGATCTGGTATTCCATCTACTCCCTGCCACACTTGCTCCTGTAGAGAGTGTGGCCCTGGTTTTGCCCTGTCCTGGATATACCACCTCATCTTCATTATAGTAGCTTCCTGGGCATGCCCGATTTTGTGAGTCCCCACGGGTCCTGTTGCCCATGAGACAACCGGCGAGGGGGTCCTCACTGTTACCTCATGCCCCAAGGTTCGAGCCTCGGTATCCAGAAGTGCCCAGTACGTGCTCAGAAGCTGCTTCTCAAATGTGGTGTACCTTGCTTGGGCATTTGTAAGCCGGCGGGACCAAAACCCCAAYGGCCTTCTCCTACCTTCCTGCAGCTGCCACAGGCTCCATAAGGCTACATCGGCCTCAAGGGACACGTGTATTTCCACTGGGCCAGGCAGTATAGGGTGTAATTCACTGTACTCTTGGACCAGGAATTTTGATTTTTCGAATGCCTCTTGCTGTTCTTTGCCCCACTCAAATCTAGCCTTTTTCCTCGTACACTTGTACAGTGGTTTCAGGGTAATCGCCAATCCCGGCAGATATGCCCTCCAAAACCCCACCGTTCCCAGAAATTGCTGTACCTGGCGTTTACTCTCGGGAATCGGCCAGTCTCGAATGGAGTTTCTAACCTGCTCTGGAATTTCTTGCTTCCCAGTGTTCCATATAATGCCTAAATATTTCACACTGGTTGCCGGTCCCTGAACCTTTTGCAAATTCACTGCCCATCCATCAGCTTTCAGGGCGTGCAGAGTATGAGCCAGCCTTTCCCCTACCTTTTCCTCATCTGGTCCTTGAAGTAAAATACTGCCAATATACTGCACTACCTGCACCTCGCTCGGCTCTAACACCCCTGCAGCTTCTAGGGTGCGGTGAACTGCTTGATGACAGAAGGTCGGGCTGTGTTTATACCCCTGTGGCAGTCGGGTGAACGTGTACTGATGACCACGCCACGTAAAGGCAAACTGGTCCTGTGCTTCAGATGGTATGGGAATCGTGAAGAAGGCGTTAGCAATATCGACTACTGCATACCACGTACCCTCATGCTTCTGGATTTTTTGGATGAGGGTCACTAGCCCCGGGATGGCCGCAGTAGTGGGAGGAGTAACCTTATTCACTCCCCTGTAATCCACGGTCATCCGCCAGCTACCGTCGGGCTGCTTTATGGGCCAGATGGGGGAGTTGAAAGGGGAATGCGCGTACCGGATCACCTCGCTAGCCAACAAATCATGAATGGCAACCTGTATTGCTTCATCTCCTCCTGGAATCCACTGTTGTTTTAGATTCACCACTTGGGTGGCTATGGGTATTTTGGCCTCTTGCAGCAGTCGTCCGACCTGGATCGTGTGCACTGTCCATGGCGTGGTCCCCAAATGCCAGTGCACTCCTTGGATCTCGAGCAACAGACCACGCAATACATCTGTTCCAATTACATATTCATGCACCAACGCAATCACGACTCGGAAGGTTCTCTTAGGCCAGTCTGCAATTTGCATTGGGACACTGACGCGTTTTCCCCTGACTGGCTGACGGCCCAAGCCCCATACAGGTGTCACCTCGCCCTTGTGCTTCTCAGGGTTCCCATGTATTACTGTGGCCTCCGCTGCTGTGTCCACTAGGGCACRGACAGTTTGCCGGTTTCGTTCTGACCACAGGATGGTACACGTGACAAACGGCTGGTTATCCCTACGGGTGATGCTACACCGGAGCCCTTCGGACACGGGAGTCGGGTCACCCCGCTCTGCTTGCTTTGAACAGCTCAATTTCTCATGTGGGGGAGAAGCAGGCGTTATTCCCCGTCCTGGTCTGAAACGCAGCACAGTACGTTCCACATCACTCCAGCGGTACAAAATCCCCTGGTCTCCTGAGGTTGCAGGATCATCCCTGCTTTCCTGAAGCCGGTGCCGTGTCACCGCCTGGCCCACGTGAACATGGTGCTGTCGGGCCAGCTGGCGCAGCCTTCCTGTCGGTTTTCCATCTATATCTCGTTTCGCCACCCCCTTTTGTAGGAGCAGRCGAAACAACCGAGCCCGCTCTCCTGGCTCTGAATCCCGCCTATTCTCCCGCCCTCGTGGACTATTCTGGGGCCTCCGGGAGCTTTGTTCCAAGTCCAACCCTGGTAAATGTCCCATCTGCTGCAGCTTTTCAATAACATTTCCTACTGGGTTTCCCTGTTGGGTCATCAGCACAGGAATCACGTAGGGGCGCCATGCCTCAGGGCACCCCTCCAGCAGCTTATTCCGCATCCCGGGCAGGAGTGATTGTTTCAGGTACAATTCGGGATGTCCTAGTCCCACTGCTACTTTCATGGCTTCGGCTTTAAGCATCTGGCACGCCTGCCGCAGCGTTACCCACTGGGCGCTAGCGTGGGGCCAGTCACCAGCATTTACATGCCTATCAGCGAGGCCCTTGGCCACAGCAGCGATGAGGCTCGTCCCACGTCCATCCACCCTCCGCAAGGCAGCTTGCACATAGACGTCGCTGGTTAAGCCCAGGAATTTTGTAGCATCGACATCATCGAGCAGCACTGAGGCGGCTCCTGCCTCCATCAAGCGCACTAACCATGCCTGAGGTTTCTCCCCCGGCTGCTGCCTGTATTTACGCAGTAGGTGTTCGATGTCTTTGGGGGAAAAATCAGTTAATTCATCCTGCCACAGCATGTGCCCCTGTCCTGTCTGCACGGCTTTCCTTCGTATCACCGGCGCTGCCCTCCTMCCCACCTTTCCCCTGGCACCCCGCGGTTGTTCTTCACCCACATCCTCTGGCGCCTCCTCATCGGAGCCCCAGATATTTCCATCCCAGGTCTCTGGGTCCCAGTCAGGACTGGTGACCATGGCTCGCACCCTGTTCCCCTTCCCTCCTTGCCTCCTGCCCCTTCCTTCCCGCGCAACCCGCGCCGCATACAGCGTGGCAAGTTGGGTGCATGTTTCCTCTAGCCGTTCCCTTTGGTCGCTCGCCTCCAATAAAGCCTCCATCTGCACTACTTGTGCAGCCCGGACGGCTTGCAGCTGCTCTTGGAGGACCTCATTCCTCTCCTGCTCTTCCTTCAATTGTCCGATCAGTATTTTGTACGCACACAAGAGGGCACCTCCCATCCGTCCCACATGCTCCAGCCGAACYGATTTCTTTGTATGTTCCGTCTCCACAAACTGTCTCCAATACTGTAATAGGGACATGGGGTCCTTCTGGACCCAAGGTTCAGGGGACACCTGAGTACAGGTCTCCCATCGATCCCACAGTGTGATCCAAGGTTCTTCCCCCCAATCCGGCTGTTCTCCKTGGGGTGCCGCTTCTCTGTTTTCGTCGGCACTGCCCGCAGTGCCGCCAAGAAAGAAACGGCGCATGTTGCCCGCGGTGCTTCCTCCTCTCCTTAAAATTACTGGTACTCTAAGAAATAGCCCCCCTCAACGAGTCCAACACACAGAGCGGCTACAGCACAATGCCACAGAGAGTGACTGGGTGTTATTATCAAAACACACACACAGCATGGACAGCACGACCTCACCGAGCTGTGCACCCCACTAGTGAGTTACCCTGTTCAACTGCCGAATCCTTKTCACCAATTATGTTCTGGATGGGTTTGGGATTCGGCAACAAAAGCAACGTGCTCTGAGAAAAATCAACCCCTTGGTTTATTCAGGACAATCCACACTAGCAACACACTACAGCAAGACGACTACTTAGCAATTACCTGCGAAACGAGGCGCCCACGTAGCAGTTACTCACGAGAGGAGACTTGTCGGCAGGATAGCGAGRCCCATCGTCCCCCCGATGGACGAGAGGCGGCCGAGAGGCCCCGAGCTCGCGGGCGTCCCCGCGGAGACAACGTCGGTCTCGGCTGGAGTCTCTCCCCGCCTCAGCYCCACSSTTRTTTTTATATCCGGCGCGTCCTGCCACGTAGGGCCAGTAGGTGCCAGGAGGCGACCARAGGGCGGGCAAAGCTCCGCCTTTGTCGTGAGGCAACTTGCCCCGGTGAGYGCGTGCGCGCCCAGCGGTGGGGTCTCTGGGCTCGTTATGGGGGTCCTGCCTTCATCATCTTCCTTTCCCTYGCCTCGGGTTTGACCTCCAAACGAGCTTAGAGGTCGGTTGTTTGGGTTGGCGGCGTGCCTGCTGGCACGGCCGCATCCAAATTCCTCGGTTGCTCCTCACCACCAGATAAGGCCCCTGTTTTTGCAGCAGTGTAGCCGCCCTCAAAACTCCCTAAAGCAGATAACAGCTTTGTTCTCAGCTTCTCATGGCCWCTACAGATCATAAACAGGGTCATGAATCTTTCCTCCTCTTTTACACCAACACTGCTTAACCTCTTGCTATGGGTGTAACCAGTGTTTGAATGACACTGAAAGTGAGATGCAYGCGAAGTCTATTCAAGAAGAAGCTTAAAATGCTGTCAAATTAAGGTAATTTTTCCTGCATCTCAGATTTCATGCTATCTTACTTGTGATGTAAATAATTCTCTGAGGTGCAGTGAGGAGATGCCATTTTCTTCTGTGGTAAAATCACTTTTGGTCCCAAGATTTCTTTAGACTTCAACACCATCAAAAGACACGCTTTCCTAAACACATTTTTCTATCTGTAATGCTTGTCAGCCATAGTTGACTTATTTTCAGGTAGCATATGCTGCCTCTACAAGAATTTTAGTCCTTGAAAAGTGCACAGTTGTCTGGGGTATTGTGGCAACTCAAAATGTTGCTGAACGAGTGCTGGGAAACCTTGGGAGATTAAATCTTTTCAGTGTTCAGGAGTTCAACACTTCTTTTAAGTGGCCACATTTCTTTTAATGCCAACTCAGTTGACACCTCTTAGGATACCAGTGCACCCCATCCCCCTGCAGTTTGATAATCTCTTTTTAGTGTATGTAATGGATGGATACATAGGCTGAGGAGCATCTATCTATCTGTCATGTTCAGATATTTTTAGAGCACTGATCTTTGTAATGCTGATCAGCACCAAATGCGTTATGTAAGATTAGCATCAAAATATATATAATGGGAAATCAGCTCTGCTATTTCCATTCTTAAATTATTTTTAGTATTGCCCATAAAACTGGCATGGCTCAGTGCATCTCCCTGCCACTGTGTTTGCACCTGCCCTATAGGAGTCAACCTTAAAGATGGGGGTCTTGTCCCTCAGACCTTTTCAATCACAGATCTCTTTCCTAGTGCTTCAAATAAGTTTAATTAAAACCGAGAAAGGCAGTTTATCTTTCGTGGCCCTTCAGGCACGCCAGTTTGCATGTGAACTTGTGACCTACAGGTGCAAGCTCCTGTAGTCTCCTCTCGTCCTCAGCTACTGTTGTTTTCTGTAATGCTTCAGTGGATTAATATCTTACTGTTACCAGTAATAGTCATTTTCAGTAGATATTCAGCATTAATACCTTCCTGTTAAATATCTTTGGCCTATTAGCTAGCTGTCCAAAATAGGTCAGATTAGCTTTTCTTTTTTGAAGTTAAAGGGGCAGATTGTGAGAAAACAGATCTTATTCTTCTTAAACCAGTCCAAGAATTTAATTTTTGTCTTTTAAATTTACTCCAAAAAGGCTGATCCTTTCCTTGGAGTATGATGAAAAGCCAGTTGGTAATTACTGAGGTTTAAAGTAGATGACAACTTTCTGCACATCCCACCCATCATCATCACTATTTCTGACGCTGTGGCAGATGAGGCTTAATTTATTTCTTTATTTCTTTCTTTGCACATTTAGGGTGCTCCAAATACGTGATAGTTTCTGGAAAACAGCCTGCTGTGGTGCTGTTGTTTTCAGTGTTTCATTCCATCATGCTATGGCTTCACTGGTCCCTGAGAATCTCTCCCTGAGATTAGTTAAACATGCTCTGCTTTTTGTTTTTAACTTTATTGTTTAAAAATAATGGGTTATTTATTGATGCTTTTTCTTGGTTTGTAAACATTGCTTCAACRAAGAGAACGCGGAGGGAAAATGCTGAAAGACCAGCTGGAATTTTCTGCTTAAAAGCTGAACTGAGAAAGAGACAGCATCTTTATATGGAGCTTGCACAACATCATTTATGGAAGAAAAAGTGTCTGTCATGCTGAATTAGGGGAATGAAGATGTAAATAGGACGTGTGCCGTGGSTTTTATAGATTATAAGGAGAACAGTTTGTTTTTGTCCAGAATGATGGACTGCACTGAATGGGCTACCCTGTTCTCCGCTGTTTGTGYTCGTCTGTCTAGTCATAAATAAAAATACCCATATCATATTGCAAGAGAGAAAGATGTCAATGTAGGAGGGCAGTAATTTGAGCTTCTTAGGGAAATGGAAGAAAATTAAGACCTCATTTATGGAGGGAAGTGTTTGTTGGGTGTCTTTACCAATAYATATTCTTAAGGCAAAATGCAATGAATGCCAAACAAACAGAATATTTCACTCAATTTATACCAATTCCGTGGTATGAAAGCTTTTTGTTGATGCGAGCTGCATATCAGTTAGGATGTTTACTGGCATGACAGGATGGTTTGGGATATCTCCTTTTTTTTCTCCCCCATTCCTCTGATACAGCTAAATTTAGCTAGTTGAATAATTCAGTGAAGTGGGAGAGAATGGTGAGGAGAAGGAGAGAGGAAAGATTTCCTGGAACAGAATCCTCCCTGTGAAGGGAAAATACGGTTTGTGTATCGGAGTTTTAGTACCAGGTTTAAATTCCGGCAACTTTATGAGGCCTGTGATGGTTTTGAATTGAAAAACATGATGGATGCTCACTGTAATGGCAGAAGGTAAATTCCTGATCATCATTTTTGTGATGTGATCTCACAAGAATTAATGCGCGTCTCGGATGGTCTATTTTTGAATATATTGAACTGTGAGCCTTTCCTTTGAGGATGAAATGCACTTGAGGACACGATTCCAGTAGTGAGATTTGCCTGGCAGCTGCAGGGATATGTATAGGGTCCTCATCTCTACATGATGAATATTGTGAATTTTGGAAAAAAGAATGAAAAGTAGTGAGCTCGCAAATAGCCAATAACAGTGGTGAAATGATGCTTAGGGAAAGATTTTCTGTAATTAACAAGTCAGATATGATGCTATAAATGCTGTGAAAGATGGAATTTTCCTCTGTCCTTTTTGAGATACGTATATTAATGTTATTATTGTGTTAAAGCAGTTAATTTGAAGACCTGCCCTTGAAAATATGCTGTCCTTGAAAGCATGCTGTCCTTGCTGTCATTGCAAACATGCATCCATGCTCCTTAAATGAGAGAAGACGTAAATATGTGTTCAGCATTGGACACCTTAAAGGGAGACATTAATAGGTATTTCAGTGGGGTGTGGGGGAGGCTATTATATTGTAAAACAGTTTCAGGAAAGAGCACTGTTTTGCTGTACACTGATAAAAACTAAAGATGACAATGGGTCCAATTGAAAATGGTAAGATATCTGTTAGGGTTTGTAAATTCTGTTCTTTTCAATGGAAGGATCACGAGAGCTTTGTAAGAAAGGCCATTTGAAAGCTAATCAGATTGCCTAAAATTACATAGAATTAAGCTCTTAAGCCCACCACTCCTCCCCCCCYCCCCKTTTTTTGAAGTGAAGTTACAAATCTAGAGGAAAAAAATGCCATTCAGAGTAACTTCAGGAAACATTTTCTTCATTCTCATGTTGCCTTTTGCTGGTTAGAGCATGACTCACTCAACACGTGCATTKTTTTTAAAGAGATACTGGCTAAACTCCAATAAAAATATTATCCAAGCAGAAAAGGCTGGGTTTGAGCGCACTATAACTTCATTTTATCTTGCTGGGAAAGTGGATTCAAAGACTTCTTTGAGCATGTAATTTTGCTAACAAGTAGAAAAAGAGCAAGGCTGCACGATCCTCACAGTATTTTGTGTAGTGCTGTCTAAATTATTTCATACCAAATTAAATTCTGTGATTCAGAAGGAATTTAGGTATGTTTAGTTGAATGCATGTCATTACTTTGGAATGTCACAACTTTGGAACCACTCATAAATTAGGTTTTGACAATGTAAAGCTTGTTTGAAATTTCAACGGTGGTGAAGGATTATAATTGCAATTAATGCATGGACTGATGCAAATGGCATTTAAGTAAGCTGGTTATGGTTTTTATGTGTAGGTGAAAATCACCCTACCACGTTGGATCTGCCATTCCCTTGGGTATTGGGGATGAATGTCTCCTCTTCTCTGGAAGTGCCTTCTCAATATTCTCCTTTTGGTTGGGGTTGTTATTTGGATGACACATAAAACATGATTAATCTCTCAGTCGTTAATTTGGCAAGCATGAAAAAATCATTAAACTGCTGCAGTCAGAAGTGTCAGGATCAACACACATTGTCCCTGAAAGCCTCCTGAGGTCAGGTTGAGTCACCTGGAGAAATCTTGAGTGTAGAACAATGCAAATAGAAGGGACACGGTTTTCAAAAGCTGTCAGATGATTCCAGCTGCTTTAGGTCTGGGACATTCCTTGAAAGAACTGGCCTTAGGTGAACTGGTGCCACATGCTTTCTGAAAGAGCTGTTTTAAATTGTCTCATTTAAGGACTATGAGCCACTACTCACTGTTGATTTTATTCAGTGCATTTTGTCTCAGATGCTTCAAAGATTTAGAGATAAATGCTATATTTTCTGTTACAGAAAGCCCGTTTTCTATTTTTCTTCCATGTCTTCTGCCTTTGAAGGAAGGAAAAAGAAAAACAGAAAGACCCTTGAAGGAACAGTTAGATGGCTGCTGTTGTTCAGGCCTGAATGCTTATGAACATGTTGCTTGCTCCTTTCCTTGGTCAAGGAGCTAAATATCCCTCTCATGTTAATTTGGATTTTTTTTGTTCCCAGTGAATGGCTCTGTTTTGTATTAGATTTTGAATGTTGTTACCAAATAGATCCTCTCCTGTATTCCTAGAATATGGGAGATACTGTTTTTCTGAGGAAGCAAAAAAAAAAAAAAAAAAAAAAAATTATGGAAGCTACAAGAATGCCCTGAGGGTACAACAGAATATTTTACTGTACATTTTAAATTATTGCCTGAGCCCATGGCTTATTCTTTTCATGTCTTGAAATATTTCTTCTTCTGTGAAAAATTAATAGTTACTTCAAGAACATAAATACTCATTWACAATTTATTCTTAAATTTTATTTGATATTTTTTAAAGCGAAACTTTTTAAAAAAAAAATTAGTCGAAGAACTAATTTATCCTTGACATATCCATTGAAATCTTATACTTCCAACCTCTAAACTGTGTTTCTATTCTTTTTTTCAGTCTCCTTGATAAGCAGTCTATAGTCTAGCTGAAGTAGCTGAAGTCAAACGGTGTCATGTTTTTATAAAAAGCAACCATCTGATTCCAGTACACTTGTTTTTCTTTGATAGGATGAGATTGTAAAATGCTTCTACCGTATGGAAAACATTAAACCTGGTAGGAAATCATCCCATTTATTCATATTTTACGGGAGAAATCCCAGGGCCAAACCCTGTTGACTCAGAAACTCTGTCAGTGGATGCTGTGTTTTGTAGTAAGTCGTAGGGACGAGGCAGGAGGCCAAGCACCAGCTGGATTGATTGCTTTCTGCCAGAGGTATGGCCACATCAGCTGCCTCTATTAGCAATGCATTTATTCCTGAAAATGTCAGCCTGACAATTGGAGTTCAATTGGTGCTATCAAAACACATTAGTCTCATGATCTTAGAGCTAGATCAAATGCTTTGTCGAGAGGCACTACTTCAGTCGTATTTTGCTTTAAGATCTTCTCAGTACTCCTTCTAAATTACGGTGTTATTGCCTGCTCTTTAAAGAGTGGGTTTGCTGAAGCTGCTTTAGATTAGAGAAATGAAATAAATGGAGTTCTCTGAGTCCCTCATGAAGGATACACTCCACTCGAGATCTTAGTGTGAAACTGAGCTTTGCCACAGATTTTTAATCCGTGAAGGCAATGATAGCAAAACAGCAATCAAATCTTCCTTCTGAGCTGCCACCTGTTGCAAGAGGGGAAAATAGTTACTTGGGATCAGAGATAAATTATAAACTCTTGAAAAGATTTATCAATAGACTGAGTTTTTCTATGGGAAAGAGGAGAAACTCAGTATTTATTATAGCCTAAGAGAGAAGACTGATGATTTGACTCATGCTGTAAACTAAATTCTACATTCACAGCTTTATGTTGAAAACAAGAACTTAACTTCAAGAAGTTGCAGCCCAGCACATGCCTCAGCATGTGAGATCAAATCTTGCTGCCAAATTAAATGTCTGTTCGTAAGGACTGATCATAAAAAAGTGTAAATCCAAGAAGACTAGGTATTTCCAAGACATATTTCCAAAGCAAGGTGCAAGTAAATCTACAGTGTGAAAATTAATCTTACATCACTTCAGACAGAATAGATATCTATATCTTCATTATTAATTTAGACTCCCTCTGTAGTCAGTGGAGAGAAATCAGTACTTACAGGTACATTTCCTCATCACCTAACATAGGGTCTCTAAAATAGGTTAGCTGAGTTACTTGGTTACTTGRTACTTATTTCTTTCCCTTATGGGTTCTGGTATTTGGTCAGATAAGTCACCCCTGAGACCTTCTCTGCCATGTAGCACTGTCCAGATGGGAGTCACATCCAGTTTTGAAGGAGCATGACCGTGTTATTGTGCTGAAAKATCCAAATTAGTGGAGGCTATTTTATTGAAGGAATTTGGTCAGAGCACAGGGCTGGCCATGGCTTACAGTTTCTTGACCATATCAGGCATATCAGCTTCTGTGGAATTACTAGRTTTGAGACAAGTCTTCTAGCCCAGCTTCCTCCAGCTGGGTAGCTTTGGTTTGAACCTGCCAAACGTCAGCCTCCTGCCTTAGGGAACATCCTCACACGGTTCTAAGAACAGCAGTACCTGCAGTGTCTCCTTCTCCTCTTGGTCTAAGAGCTGCGCTTTGAGTTTTCATGGAGCGCTTCGTGTCCCTCTGTGGAGCCACCGCTCATGTTCACACTCTTGAAGGAACCACAGGTCTCAGTCCCTGTCCTTGTGCCTGGATACAAGGTACAAAAGCYCTGGCCAGGATTTGCCAGCAGGAGACATTTCTCGCTCAGGTTAGTGCTGACTTGTCGCCCRGTTTCGAATTGCCCCTTGCAGTGAACGGAGTGCCTGTGGTTTGCAAGGGCCTGTGAAATTGCTCTAAAGAACAGACAAAACCTGAGGTAAAAGTGAAAAAGGCCAACTCAAGGAGTTTAAAGATTTAGAGACAGATGCAGTTAAAAGCCCCTTGTTACCACATGGTCAAGCTGGGCATCGTCATGGCCGCTTTTTCCCTTTATCCTTCTCAGCCAGCAGGCTCATGCCAGGCTCCCAAAGTGTCCGGCCRAAGATTGGTGCGAAGCTTTGCCTGCATGCTAGTTTTTCCTTTCCCCAAATAGATTCAGATTTGTCCTTTCTGTCCTCCCAGTTTCTGTGGGGCACAAAGCACCCGTATAGCTTGCAGTTCTTGATGCACGTGACTGATGGAAAGGGGACTCGATTTTGTTTCAGGCCCTCATGGTCGGCGTTCCACAAGATTGCCTTGGGACTGTGTCTCCAGCCACGTGGATGTGGCTTCACACTTACTTCACTTAATCTATTTACACAGTGCAGTTCCCAGCAGACGTGTAAGAAAGAGCAACATTGTCACTGTGCTTATCTGCGCAAACTAAATATAGCACAGAACTTTCAAATGACTTGTTATATAAAGGAAAATGGTGACTGTGGTTCATTGACAGAGCCAGGTACGGCTGGCAGCAAGTGAACTGGCTCCTGGAGGACAGTGGGTTTGAATAAATGGGACAGTGGGACATAAATATAGTTTATTGGAACTGAGGAGACACATATTTGCTTATGTGGATAAAGGATTGTACGATGGATATCAGAGAGTTCAAGAATGTAGTCTGGATCACAGGGGAGATACAGAGGTAATCATAAACTTGCTCAAACTCAGATCCCTGCTAGTGGCAAAGGGAATGTACAGGAACCCTGCTGGGTAACGCTCAGTGCCTTACGGCAAGATCCTTGAACTCGCTGTGGTGACAGGTTTGGGAATGGACTGCCAAGACTTCTGCATGGGGGCAAGTCCATGGTCAAACTTAATGAGGAGCAGCCCCAGCAAGGCCTGGTGCCAGGTGCGGGKGTTTTCAGGTAGTGCCTGGGTCATTATGCACTGCTGCCAAATGCAAGAGGTTCCTGGTGCTGCAGAGGGGCCTCGCTTTTCACTTAAGGGAAAGCTTTTCTTTTTTCTTTTTTTTTTTCTTTTTTCTTTTTTCTTTTTACCAGCAGGAGAAAGAGATGGTGATATTTTGAAACCATTATTCCACAAAAAAAGGAATGGTGAGATCCTTAGAATCAATTCTGAGGGGCTAAAATTTAAGAGATTAGGATGAAATACTTCACTGTTCTGATAGAGTGTCTTTTGTGCTTAGTAAATGCTCAGAAAAACAGTTGTGTTGAATGGTCTGCACAGAGCTTAAAAATGGATATAAAAATATAAAAAGGAAATAAAAGAGTTTGTGGGAATCTGTGAGTGTGGTCAGCTGCACTGACAGGGTGTTTTTCCTCCACAGCTGTTTGTTTATTAATTTGTGAAGCTATAAATATAAGAAGTAGGATTTTAAAAACCAGTCAGGTCTGTCAAACTGAAATACTAGGAAGCAAACAGTAATGCACCTAGATAGTATGGCTGTTCTCATCAGGAAGGAAGGAAGCTGCGGGACAAGACACACTATATTTATCTGCTAGTCTACAGATGCATTCTAATGTCAAATGAGATGCTGAAAAGCTGTTTTTCTCAGCAAAAGCTGCAGAAATATATTTATTCCRAAATAATCCTTAAATTTGAAGAAATTGGAATGAACTGATATTGTCACTGTGATGCTCTGCATAAACCTGTGTTTCTGTGAGCCTGCAAGAACTTGTCTGAAGCTTCGTTATTAGCAATGTTGGCAAACAGCAGATAACTTTGCTTGTGTGATATCTGTGTTTATGCTGAATGGAAGCTGTGAGAAGGACAGGAACACTGGAAAGGAATGCAGCCTTTCACTAGATTTATTGTTTCACATAAGAATTTTTATGTTAGGTTAAGAATTTTTATATTTATTCCTTTTTTTCTTAAACTATTTGTATTACTAGGTATTTAGTTTTAGAGCCAGAGTCTGTCAAAGGAGCTGCAGCTCTGTTGTGAAGATATACTCCATAAAATTCCTCTGATTACTTGTTTAATGAGATGGATATATTTTTGCTGAGAGAATTTTGGAGCTAGGCTTCTTTAGAACTTTTCTGGAGAATACATTTCTATCCTGAAATGCAGCAAGTGAGATAATTATACCCTGGTAAAGCCTTGTATTAATAGCAGTTCTTGCTGTAATATTTTGAAATGCTTTTTCTAGAATTCACATACTCTTTGGTATTTTTGTTTGCTTTTCTGTAGCTTTCTGTACGTAAGAAAATTTACATTTTTTCCCAATTACAGTTTATTTTAAATAATAAATAAATTCTGTGATATCCTTACAGAACTATTCTGTAGAAATTTGCTATTTCTGTCTCATTGTGGATCTTTGATTTCTGTGGAAATGATCAAAAAAATGCTTGCATTGTGGAGTTWAAGCATGAACAAGTTCTGTCTGATTTTTGCTGAATGATTCGTACATAGAGCTCTCCTTAATGACRAAACTAACATTTTTGGGCCTTGCATTCCTTTTTCCTGTGCATGTACAAAGCACTAATGTGTACACAGCTGTAAGCCACCTCTGAGAAGAAACTGAGTTTTTACTGAGAGGCTCGAATGGCTGTTAGATCTGGGGACAGAAAGCCGGGGTGTCCCTGCCAGCCCTGCTGCTGGCTTAGACCATCTCCTCCAATCCGTCACTTCAGCTGCTTCTTAGATTATGAGGCTTGGGATTTGCTGGGAGTGGGTGTCCCCAAGAGATCTGGGACCTGCTGCTGTAGTTTTGGAAGGTGAGACAGCAGCCTGTCCTGGTCCTGGTTCCTGCTGTTTGGATTGTATGGAAACATCGGTGCCTTTTGTGGCAATCCCATGGGCTGAGGCACGAGTTAAATTGTTACCAAAAATGAACCATAGCCTCCAGCCACRAACTAGACTTAGAGAACTACCATTTTCAGGTGATGCCCTGTTTAAGGAATCAATACCTTAATGTTCTAACAATGTGTGCAATGCCTGCAGCTGTCGACCCAAGGAGATGCCAGCCAGGTGATCGGACCTCTCACCGAGGGGCAGAGGAGGAACGTCGCCGTGGTCAATTCGCTCTACAAACTGCACCAGTCCGTTCTCAAGGTGGGCCCCCCTTCATATGTATCTTACTGACACAGTGTTAAGTGCCTTGCTGTATTATATCCTTATTTTCCTATTAGCGGATGAAAGCTCCTGTGGATATTTCTTAAAGCATTTATTTGGAAAGCAGGATAAAAGAAAAATTGTATGTGCAAATGAGGAGTAAATTCCAGCAACTGAATGTGTTTGATGTGTTAGCATATGTTTACTTCCTGCTAGGWTTTTTTGGCTTGCTTATTTTCTTATTATGTATTATTTTTCTGGTAAAATAGGAAGCTATCAAAGACATGATAGTACATAGTTCAAAAGCCGTAATGGAATTCCTTTGGCAGCTTTGACTGTAATAAACAGAAGAAAATGACTGTGTTTTTTGATGAGGTAGAATAGTATTTTAACTGGAGCACTTGCTGTGGACTCTAACAGGGTCGAGTCTTACATTGCAAAACGAAGCTGACATCACTGATAGTTATTTGGAGCTCATCAGGAAGTTTTTCATGTAGATGTCTAAAAGTAGCTAAAAAGTAGCTGTCAGTGTTAAGAACAGGAATGTTTTTAGGTGAAAGAATTGATATTCTGGGTCTATTTTCTCCACAAAGAAAGTATTAACAGTCTTAAGAATAACTTTTATATTTGAATATTTCTGCAGTAAGTGTTCAAAAATGAAGTGATAACAATAATTGCCATTGGTTTGTGTCGTAATGTGGCCAGGTGATCTCACCTTTCTCACCTCCTCATTCCTCCTCGTGTTTGCTCCTGCTTTGGTATCACCCTGACCCCATTCCAAGGGGATTGCAGACTCTTTGGGTAAGAGCTGCATCTTGCTGCACATCTGTGCAGTGCCTTGAGACTTGGTGGTACTTCAGAGCAACACCGCAAGATAAATACAGGACTATTAAACTAGGAGGGAAGAATATTGACTATATAGATAAGTATAATAAAATGTAGACTATAAACCATAGAAAAATACAGTTTATAGAGGATAGTCACATCTCCCAACTGGTGCTTTATGAGCCTCAATAATCCTGCTTTTGCTCTTTTTTTTTTTCCTTAGCAAGTCCGTTCTGTCACTGCACTGGTCAGCCTGATGGCCCTTGTCCGCATGTGTCTCAGCTTAGGCTTGTCTTTCGCAGAAAAACCCTTGCTGCTCTCCCACAGTTGTAACCAAACTGAAAAGAAGAAACTGAGGGGGGAAATGAGGAAAAGCACCACGTCTGGTGTATGTGTGTGTGTTGTAACAGGGAYCATCATCTGGCCTGGAAGCATCAGCAGGACTAAGCTCAATGCTGAACAGTTCCACTTACTGACTCAGAGGTGCCAAGGGTTGCAGAGCCCTTGTAGATTAAAACAGACACAGGAGTAGTTGTAGTTAGTTAGAATTAAAGCCTAGCCTCGTTAGAAGGAGGATTGAGGGCACTCCTGACTGTGGATATGTTAGAATAATGTTTAAAAGGGCTTATGAAATTTGCTTGGATTTTGCAAACAGATGGTAGATCAACTTTTAAGTCTGCTTTCTCTGATGTATTTAGTAATGAACTCCGTGTGCCTTAGTGTTGGAGGGAGATCTGATATGATTCAGACTTTGAGTTTAGTAGTTATCTGGCTTAAAAATATTCTAATACGGTGTGTTCATAACTAAGGGAATTGGTAGAATATTCCTCGGTTCCTTCCTTGACTTAAAATTCAGATTTTATTATAGCTGTACATRCACCTATTTAACATGCTGCATTATACTAGTCATAGTACTAAGGAAGAATATAACTATCCTTGCAGATATTTACCATACAACTACCTGTATAATTCTTCATAAATCCTACACTTAGTAGTAGGAAAATGCACCACTTAATTCTCCTCTTAGTCTGTTAACCCTTCAGCTAATTTCAGTTGAATTATGTCTTGGGCTTCAGTAGAAGTCCATAGGAAATTTGACAGCAAAGGCTTGATACAGGTACATTAAACCTCTAAACCACTCATTACTAAGAATAACTCAATATCTTTTTAAGTGAAATTAAATATTATGGATTCTAACCATTCACTACATACTACATGTTGARTGTTTTAACAATTGCTTTCACATTTTTAGGTCATTACCAATCAGAGCTCATTTCCAGCAGCTGCTGAGGAAGCAATCACAACTGCCTTAAAGGTAATTGAACATCCATCTATCTGCCCTAGGTTTAGAGCTGAAGTTGTTGTGTTTTGTTTTTTGACTCGCTTAAAATGGGCACTTCAGCTGTGTTAATTTGCCTGATGCTATTTTGTATCAGTACAGTCTTTATGCCAAGAGTTACATTAATTTCAAATATGCAGCTATGTATTTATTGCACGTGCCAAGTCACTGCTTAACTGCTTGCACTAAAAGCTATTCTTAAAATGGTTGGAAGCAAAATAATGAAAATAGGATTATTTTTGACATCTCCCTTCTTCCTTCCCTGTAACCCCCAACCCAAAGTGTGATCTCTGTGCTGCTTGGTGCTTTATTTTTTTCCTGGGGGCCTTGGTGGGGCTGCGGATGACAGCTCTGCCCTGCACCCTGCTGAGCCCTTGCCGGACTGGCCRTGCACGGAGCAGGGAAGAGCAGCTCACGTCTCCCTGGGGAGTGAGGGCTGAACAGAGCCTGTTCACACCACAACCTGTGTGTTTACAGACCAGGAATGTCAGCTTGTCCTGCACCTTTTCAGATGAAAGCTTCACTGGTTTCAACAGCCTTATTTCTATGCTTTACTGATACAATCGAGGGGAGATAAGTGTTATTTTGGGCTTTTGCCTTCTATGAAGCAATTTGTAATAGTCTAATAAATCCCACTGTTGAGAAGAAAAGGCAGCTGTGTGTAATGAACGGCTGATCCTTTATCAAGATATTTTTAAGGTGGCAAAATGCAAATGCTTCCTGTTGCTTTGTCCTTATTTCTGTCTCTCTTTTTCTTATTCCGGTTTAGGCAATCCACGATCTGATGGGCAGYGCTGTTCAGCCGTTGCTGAACTCTGTAGGAGATTCAGTGGAAGCTATTATCATCACTATGCACCAGGAAGATTTTTCTGGGTAACTAGCACTATTTTTTACATTTACCATCGCCTTAGTATGACACCCCCATAAACATAATGAATTGTTATTGCCACRATGTCCTTGCAGCAAGAGCCCTTATTTGCTGGAGGAAGGTACTGTAAGGTGGTCAATTAGCACGGGTAGCAGAATGAGACCTCCCTTCTGAAACAGATTGCTCTAATCAGGTTGCACCAGTTTTCCCTTTAAAAATGAAGTTTTTCATTTTAAAAAGAAATGAAAACCAAGCAGGCTGCTTTTGTGCTTAAAAAAATCTCTCCTCTGTTTTGAAAACTTTTTAAAATTATATTTTTTTATTTTGGGGGAGGAAAGTCCTGAGTGTTGTCAATACTTGCTGGTTTTCAAGATAAAGTGTATAACTTTAGATGCAAAAATGCCTATTTTTTTTCCTGAAGTATTTCTGAATATGAAATGGTTCAAAAATATGTTTATTGAAAGCTAAGATTTATTACATTATGCTGTTTTTTTTCTGTAAAATTTTAGATTAAAATTTCCGGCATTGTTTGTCTACAAAAATCTTCAGTCTTAGCCATACTGACTCTTTATTCTTGACTATTTTATAGTCTGGGCTGTACTTGAATCTCTCTGCCCAAGCATTAGTTTGGCTGGTACCTCTATTCTGACATTGCATGTATCATGAGATGTCCAGTGGATGCAGATTTGGTCACTCGATATCACTTATCTCCTGCTTGGAAATGCACTAAAAATATATTTTCAGAGATRTTTTTTATTTTCCTTTTAACTTTTTTAAAGACAATTTTAGCATCTCTGTCTTTTTCTGTTGCAGGGATTAGCAAAACACCTCCGTAGATGGGTGTCCTCATTCCAGCCAAGAGCTAAAGTTCTTTTAGATACTCTTCATGGTCAAGCCCCTGAATTGGGAGAGCTCTCTTGGCTATGATTCAGAGAGACAAGTGATTATTTCTGCCTTTCTATAGCTTCTGTGCTGCTTCTGTGCTAATTAGATTGATTTTCTAATCCTGGGCTTGGAGCAATGTAGGAAACTAATTCTGTGCAGAGAAGGCATTTGGATTAGGCTAAACTAGTAACCCCGTGACACGTGCTTGTATTTTGTGATCCATTATTAGAGTTTTAAATCAACAGTCAGGACATTTAAATCTGAGGCTGGAGTTGAGCTTTAGGCTCCAGGCTGATGGAGGGTCTACGTGTTGGGTGGGAATGGATGATTAAAAAAAAAAAAAAATTGACTACACGTTTGACTACAATTTCAGATGTATTTAGACTCTCTGTTCTCAGCAAAAATTTGAGACTCTATAATTCATGCCACTAAAGGGAAATTACTTCCTGGGCTAGGAAAAACAAAAAATAAACAAAAAAAGACTTCAATAATTTTTGGTTGGGTTTTAAAGATGAATTTAGCTGCCCTTGTTTTTTTTTGCTTTCCTTCTTGGCAGGTCGTTACCAAGCTCGGGCAAACCAGATGTCCCTTGTTCTCTGTACATGAAAGAGCTGCAGGGTTTTATAGCACGAGTCATGAGCGACTACTTCAGACACTTTGAGTGTTTTGACTTTGTCTTTGACAACACGGAAGCCATGGCTCGAAGAGCCATTGAACTCTTCATTCGCCACGCCAGCCTCATCAGGCCCCTCGGGGAAGGCGGGAAGATGCGGCTCGCAGCGGATTTTGCCCAGGTACCTCCACTACTCAAAGGTATCCATCAGTTCCCCCATCAGAATTGAAGCAGGCAGCTGTAGAAACTGGTGCCTTCTACGTGCATTGGGTAGGGACTTCAGCTGTGACAGCCAGTTGAAGAGGGAGATATTAGGACACTTTCTTTTGGGACATTTTCTTTTGGATTCAGCTCTTGCGAGAACCAAGCCCAGCTCATTCAGTTTTTCATCCCTCATAGCACTACCACATTTTTAAAGCAGACTAATCCATGCAGTAGCCTCACGACATATTCCTGAGTAATTTTTTTATTCATGTATTCCAAACTAGCAAACCAGTTTTTAACCATAAAAATTGAGGGGAATTTTCCTTCAGTGGGAAGGTAGTGGCATAAAATAGGAAAGAAGAGTTGACTTCTCCTCTGAGACGAATATAGATTTTTTTTGTGATTTTTGTTGCAATACTAAAGTAAGTAGTATAAATTTGGGAAATATCTGTACCTAATTCTGCAGTACAGAGCATCTGATCTGAGCAGCTATTATTATAATACTAAAAATATCTCTCATTTATCTTTTTAAACACATATTTTTCTCTCTTTGACATGGATTGCCTTTTATGAGGGTATGTTTTCATCTCCGTGGGGGGGGATTAGCATGCTCTTCCCCATTGTATAGCTTCTGAATGGACACCTGCATGAAGGTAGGTTTTCTGGTTTCTCTTCTTTTTTATCAGGGAAGAAAAGAAATCGGGGTAACGTTACAGTCACTGGTTTTGAATTCTTTTTTTTGTCTCCAGCCTTCAGCTATTGCTGCTTATGGGTGGCTGCCTTGTGTTTTTCTCCYCTTTTTGCTGCATCATATTCCTGACTTTAAAAAGTGGACTTGAATACAAGGACTAGCAGGGGCCCCATGCGCTCACTTCTCCATTCTTCCCGTGTCTTTGAGTATCTCTGCCCAGAGCTCCTTCAGGTGTCACAGGTTGCACACAGGGTTTATTGTCCATAATGTCCTAGTCATCTCTTGCTCAAAATGATAGAAAATAGGCTGAAATCTTTTGTAGGAGAGGGCTGCTTTGTATCCATCTTGGGGAGGTGGCGTGAATCTTTCCCTCCCCCMAAAAATGACCGTTTTGAAGAATTGGTCCAGGATGCCAACTGCCCAGTAACCACGTTGGGGAGGATGTTGCTGCTCAGGAGAAGCCAGGAGCCCTGAGCACCTTCTCTGGATGTCCAGGTTGGTTTGTGGCTGTATTGAACAGGCATCAGGGCATTTCCTTGCTGCCGTTTGCACGGTGTGCCAAGGGAATGGCTGCATCCCTCTCCAGAGAAGGGCCTGTTGCTGCTGCCCGGGCACAGATATTTAGCCACACCTCTCGTCTGGTGGGAAGGATGGACTTTTCCTAGGGGCTGTAAACTCTKGAGTATAGAGTGTTCCAGGCCCAGGAGGGTACCACAGTTTTGGAGTAAAACCAAGCCTGAAGGCAAGGATCTGCCTGGAAAGACACTGTGTGTGTAGGAGGAGGTTTGTTTTTATGGATTCCTGCTTAAAATTGTCTTTTTGTGATTTCAAACTCCTCTTGCTGTTTTGTGGTTACTTGCAAGAAGATCTGTGCAGATCTACCTAGAAGCTTTGGTCAGCTTGAGATCCCACCACAGGGAGGTCTGCAGTGAGTCTGATAACTCTGGGTTGCACCAGAGTTTAGATAGCTCATTAAATGGAGCTTAACACTTGTTTTTGTCAGGGCACCCAGAAAAACATGGTTCTTTCTCAACAGAAAAGCTTTGGCCAAGGGTTAGATTTAAACATTTTTTCACTACAAACATTTTTCACTAATAAGGTACCTCTAAAYTTAAGATTACTTGAAAAGATTACTTTTCAACTTGTTGTTCAAGGTTCCTGGACCCCTTGTTTTCTTATTTTTCAGGTTGCCCTAATTGAGTATTCATTCATTGTGATCCTGCGTGTGCAGGGGGGTTGGACTAGATGACCTCTGAGGTCCCTTCCAACCTTAAGCATTCTGTGATTCTATGATTTAAGTAATACCACGCTTCACTTTTGAATTCAGTACCAAGCAGAGAGAAAAAAGTGTTGTGCTAGAGACAAGCAAGCCCTTCTGAGTGGTGCTTTTTCAACACTTTTGCTTCCAAGGGAGTACTGGTTGTGCTCTAGAGGGTCTTTTGACTTGCTGCTATTCAGGAGTTGTTAGAGCACCTGTGTTTAGGCATCATGTTGTGGCATCTGTGGTGCAGAATTCAGACCTTCATTATGCCTGATGGAATTGCTAGAAGAGGCAGCAAGGAGTGAAAGGAGTACATGATCAGCTGAGAGATTTATTTAGAAGGGGGATGAAAATGGATAGCCTATTAGTTAAGTTTCTAAGCATATGTGGGAAAACAGTCATTTATTAATAGCAAATACAAATCACAACTACATTGAACTCAACTAATCTAGAACCTGCAAGGACTTAGTAACCCTTCTGCTTCGTGGCAGAAAGGCACTTTGTGTTTTCCCATCGTTTCATAGTATATGTGTGTGTTTGCAGTGACACTGAAAGTGGGAGCCTCTGCCAAGAACCCCATGTCGTGTCGTGACATGATTACTCTCAGCTATTGTCAGTTCAACTGTATTTATTGATCCTGTTTGGTTTTATRGTGTTATATGTATATAGCTTCATATATTTCTTACCTAGATGTGTTTCTSTCTGCTAGTTAGCATATGGACAAGATTTAGTTTCCTGACTCAACATGTGGCATAAAAAAAAGCAAGAGTATTAGCAGGCATTTTGGCTTTTAAAGACCTAAATAGATTTGGTCTTTTCTTAAAACATGACCACGCAGATATAAAAGCTTTTCTTATCATTTTCCAAAAAAAAAAAAAAAAAAAAAATCTCCTTTATAGATTCTCACAGTGGAAGTGAAAGGAGCAGTGTGCTTTAAACACAGTTGCAGTCATAAGGATGAAAACTGCTGAACTGAAAACGTACTTAATGTTTAATGCCACCTATCTTAGCTGAAGGAGGAAATTATTTTCTGGCGTGCAGTATTTTGAAGGYATTACACAGCTGAAAGATTTACTTAAACATCACCATTTTGGAACTGCTGCATGGTGAAKAAATCAAATTCCACATCCCTTCAAGGCCAGCTTTTTTCTTATAATAATTCAGAGCTCTTCRAGTCCTTCACTTGTTAAAGCATTCTCCCTTGGTGAATGGCTCAGAAAAAAAAGCATTTTGAGTTAACATTTAAAACTTAAGATTCATCATAGCCAGGAGGACATATAATTGCTACAAAATTTAATGTTAAGATTTTCCAACTGAAAAAATAGCCTTTTAGTGATGAGAGAGCTTGAAAACGCTACAATGGGCACTAAACAATGACTTCCCTATGGATTTTTTTCAATGCACTCTTCAGGATATATGCATTATCTGTACCTAGAGTGTGTATTAACTTCACCCTTGGGTTGCTGAACATAATCCGATTAGAGAAGTCAGCCATGTGATGTATTTTTTGTACAGGAGGGCTGGCCAGTGAACAGTTCAACAAATAATTGCCCAAGTAGCCATGGGCTATGAGAGGGTCATATGAGAAGAAAAGTAATAAAGCCTTTTTAGGCTTAAAGAGCAAGAATCATTGAGAAGAGACTTTTATATATATAAAGTTATATATAAAAGTTGGGCAAGAGCTTGTCATTATAGTCTCTGAAGCACAGCAAAATAACATGAATAAATCATGAAAAAGCAATGGGCTTTGAACAAAGTTAGAAGATATGAGGCACGGTCATCAGGYTCCTCCATACTAGCTGCCCCTTTCTTTGTGACAGCTACATGCAATTYCTTCTGCTGAATTTCTGACTCGATTTAACCTAGCCCTGTGACTTCTGGAATGTGCAGTTTGGGGAGAGAAACGTGGAAAGGCCACCAGAAATGCCACTCATCCTTCCATCTGAAAAGGCCGTAGGAGGTGGCTGGGGGAAAGGCCTCGCACGCGCGAGGAGCAGCCCCCAGCCCTGCAGTGCTCTGGTCAGGGTGGCGGTGGAGCGGGGACACGGCGTGTGACCCCACGAGTGACAGGGCCTCGGCTGTGTCACGGAACGAGTGGTGGCAGGGGCGAGTGACAAAATGCACTTCACTCGTATGAAAGAAATAACAACAGGATTTATTAATATGGACAATGATTTCAAAAGATTCTATGGCAAGGTCGCTTATTATTCACTGCATGGAGGCTCAAGATAATACACAATTATCTTGGGATACCCTCCCGTTGGGTCACGAGGTTCAGATTGGACCCCCTTGCTCTCCAGGCTCCTTCTGAGAGGAGTCTGGCTGTGGCTGGATCCAATCCTAGTCCCAGACCTGGTCAGTCGTTTATGACTAGGGGTTCTTGTGCACAGTTACAAAGTAAAGTTAAAGAGAGCATAGATATTTAAGATAAGATATTTACTTACCACAAATCTGTYGTGGAAAGGGGGAGTCTCTCAACCTCGAGGAGAAACCTTGAGAGGCGTCCCTGCTCAAGGGGAGATCCTGATGTGCATCCCGCTGCCATGCCAGGAGAGCTCAAGGGGCTCTTGGGCTGTCCGCATGTTTATAGGATAAGAAATGACTTATAGTCATTCTTTCATTTCAGAGGCCCGTTGGCTAGTGTATTAGCCATATCTCCCCTTTCGGATGCARCCTTCAGGACTGTTATGTTGAGTCTAAGTGGGAGAAGAAATCAGAATGGTGGCGCCTACCAGGATTAGATAAATCGCTGGTGGTTAGCAACTGAACAGGGCTGCGTGTAAGGCGCAGGTCAGGTTGAGCTGGGAAAGGAGCATATCCATCCCAGGCTGGTGGCAGGTAATGCCGCCACAAAGCGCTGCGAGTTCCGCTCCCCGCACRGCTCCCGCTCCTTCAAAATGGCAGCTGCTCCGAGCGCGAGGGCTCCGCCCRCGCGGCCGCCTCGCCGTGTGGCGCCCGGCGCCATCATCACAACGAGGGCGGCCGCCGCCCCTCACGGCCCCCCAAGGGCTCCAGCTGAACGAAGTAACAGCCTAAGTCCAGGGGACAGAAACCTCCTTGGGTAGCCCTCAAATTCTGGTTGTGAACGGAGAGATTGGGTTAGAACACGGAGCCGCTAGTGCTGGAAATTGAACATAAAAAAAGTTTCTGTGGTTTATGTACATTTTTACCACATTGCTTTTCACTCATTCCCACTCTTTGTGAGTCAATTCTGGATGGTATAGTATGCTGCAAAGCTTAAAAACAATTTTTTTTCCCCTTTGGCAGCTAGTACTTCACGAATCAACCATCTGCTGCCATTAAATTTATCCAGTTCTAGCAATAGTAATAATTTCCTAGAGTTGAAGTAAAAGAATATTCTGAAGTAAATTGTACTCTTCAGTATTTAAGGCCAAAAAATGTTGATTTATGGAAACTGCTAAGTGTGTTCCAGAGAGATCATTTAATTTTGTTTTAATAAATAATCTAGTAAGCTGTAGAAACAGTGAAGCTTCACTTATGTCTCATTACGTCATACTATATTTCAGGAGAGGAAGGATCATTTAAAACTTAAGGCAAATTATATTTTGTTGGGCTGGGATCTCTTTCTCCCCAGGAGCTCCGTGTGCTCCACGCGGCTCTGTTTTCAAGTCAGAAATGGCAGTTTGTTGCCTATCAGCAAATTGTCTCAACACCTCAAAGAATTWTCTTCTCTCTAGTCCTCCTTCACAGTGATGAGCCCAGGGCTCCCACCCGAGCTGGGACACCTGCTCCCATGGGATACCAGTTCCTTCCAGCTGCCACTAGCCAATGCTGACACCTGAAAGAAGCTCTGGAGAAATCAGAGTCTTGTTCCCATTTGTTTTTCAGAGCTCTTTACAGGTTGGGRTCTCCTGCACAGACCAGGAGAGGGGACCTTGACCTCAGGCTCTGAGCAGACCCAGGGCRGGGATCCCACCCAGCTGCCAAAGCAGGATCAGTTCTAGAGGGGCAGGAAGGAGATGGGGCAGGAGGGGRCCTGGCTGTTGCCAGACCTAGAACATTAATCTGAAAACTGAAGAAAAGAGAGCTTCTTATCTCTGCTTCCTGTTTTGTTTATTCACTTTCTATTCCTATGGGTTTCTACCTAATGTAAAATGCAGGTAGATATCAAGTGTCTGCAAGTGCTTAATGTGAGACGTGTCCTCCGAGGTTTCTGAGATCCAGGGAGAAGCTTTGCAGTGTCTGTGAGGTAGCTCCATATGCTCTTCCCTCYGTCACCTCTTGGGGTGCTTTCCTCCCCTCTTTGCCTATAGAGACCTACRTTGGCACCCTGGATTCCCCAGCTTGGATGACAGGCCATGCAGATGGGGATGTTTTGGGTGCGATTCACCTGACCTGCTTTAGACGCCCACCTTCAGAAAGGAGTTACTGCCCTCCAGAAGTGTCCTCCCCACTGAGTGAGAGAGACCCRGGCACTAGTTCAGAGGGAGTTGCTGACAGAGGGATGAGATGACTTCTAGCAGGAGGAGCTAAAGGCAGGAGCCTCAAGTGTAAAGCCCCGAGTTGGCGTTAGTTACTGCTTGGCTTTCTTCTRCTTTTAGACCAAGCGTGACAGCCAGATTTGCCACGCGGTGGTTGTTCATGATCACAGTGATGGGCACCGTGGCAGCACGTGAGCAGCCACCTGAGCAGAAGAGCAGCACCGAAGACCTGGCTCCACAGGTCTTCTTCGTATTGCTGACGCTTTGAACTCGTTCAGCAACGCTGTTTAAACGGGAAGCTGGTGCTCTGGTGGTTTTGATCTGGTTACTTATTTTAGCTTTGATCGTTGGAAACTTAGCTTAATTACGCCTTGTGCGGAAATCAAAGTCTGAGTAGTCCTTTAAGCCTGTGATTTTTAAAAAAGAGACATGCAGAATAAAGTTTGCGACCCTCTTTTGTTGACTGACACTTCAGGAATGCAAAAAAGAGGTAATTCATTTCTGGAGGAAAAGACTTTGCCACGTTCCTTGTACATATTGTACGTTCTTGTACATATTAACTGGCATTTTGCCATGTGATGGTACTGAGAGGGTTCCAGCCAGGATCCACAAGTGTAATGATTCTYTCTTACCCTATACATCTTCCCTGGTAATGAAGAATCAGTGAGGAACTCATGACTGGAATTGAGCCTTGAGTGAATGCTATAAACCTGTGCAGAGTCTAGCTCCTGTTCAGAAAGGCAGTTGAGCTCCAGAATGCTAAAAAAGAGGGAAAAAAAAAAAAGTGCTAAAAAATGTTTGTTTCTAAAGATGGCTTATGTGACTCAGAGCCCTAACAGGGAACAGACAGTTGAGTAAGAAAATGAAGCTCTTGCAGATGCTCTTTTTACTGTCGTTCYATATGACCCTATGGCAGTTGGGTCCTGACTGTCTTCTAATCTGCGTAGGTTTTATGCCCCAGCGTTTGTGACTAAATATTAAAGAAAAGAAATATTAAGAAAAAAACATATATTTTAACCTTGTCCTCCCCTAAAGGAGGGGTGAAGCTGGTGTGTCTTGCAGCTGCTTTGACAGTGTGTTGGAGAAGCACGTCTAGTTTTGCTTTCTTGCCAGTCTGAGACCAGGGTTGGGGTTATTAACATAAATGCTTCATCACTAACAACATAAACCTGCCAAGATACRCAAAGCATCAGCCTCAGAAAGCTGCTGAGACCCTTCTGTGGTTGCTCATGGACAGCAGCTATTGCTGGTCCTGCAGTGAGCAGCGTGTCAGCCAGGAATAGAACCTGCGTCCTGGCTTGGGCAGTGCCAGGTGAAAGAGCTTCCTGTCCCAAAAGCAGCCACTGGTTGTAAGTTGATGACTTAACCTTCAAGTTCAAATTATTAGTAAAGAGAAACTATTTATATTCTCTATTTTAGATGTTGGGACAGGCTAATTGAAGTTCAATGTTTTGCACTTACAGATGGAGTTAGCGGTTGCTCCGCTCTGCCGGCGAGTGTCTGACCTGGGAAAATCTTACAGGCTGCTGAGGTCGTTCAGGTGAGGAGCAGCCACAGCTTCTCTAGCAGGTCGTAGTGTGGCCAAGCTGTGTTTCAGAACTAATTTACTACCTTTTGCTAGCTCCAAATGAAAGCTTTTTTGCAAAAACATCCACATGCAGGTGAGAAACAGATTCAAGGATTCAAGCCCTTTCTTCTGTTTTTTTTTTTTTTTTTTTTTTTTTTTTTTTTTTTTTTCTGTAGTTTAACATCCTTATTTGTGCATAGGTTGGCCAAATTGTACCTCCTTGTGTTGCTCTCAGTATGTTACTTCTACTACTCAGCAGTGGTCACTGAAGTAGTAGAAGCACTAGAAGAGTTATGARAATGTTTTCATTAAGATATATGACTTACCATCCTGTGTTGCTTAATTAAAGAACTACTGTAATTTTTTACAGTCCAAACCTACTGCAAAGCTAAGATGCAGGGTGATGGGGAAAAAAGAGATAATTGCATCCTAGCACACTGTTGCCCCTCTGTAGGTGTTACTCTAATGCACAAGATAAGTGTTTCCCTTCTCTCACAAGGGTTTTGTTACATTTTTCCAGGCCGCTGCTGTTCCAGACCAGTGAGCATATTGCCAACAGCCCAGCTCTGGGAGAGGTTATTCCATTCAGCATCATTCTGCAGTTCTTATTCACAAGAGCACCGCCAGAGCTAAAATCACCCTTCCAGGTAACGGGATCAACCCATCCTTGCTTCCTCGTGTCCTAAGGAGAGGTGAACACTGTTGTTTGCCCTAGTTATTTTATTTAAAATATTGTCCGGCYGCATATTAGATATGACTTGGTGACTTTTTGTTGTAGCAGTGGTGTTACAGTCATTGATTTTGTATTTAAATTAATAGCAGGAAAATGAGTGAAACAGTCTCTCGATCTTTAATATTTTTTTTTTGTTTGGTTCAGAGGGGAGGTGGCAGCTCTCATTCTAGCCTGCAAACTACCTGGATCCTGCTCACTTCGGATGTAAAAATCCATATTCAAAGCACTGTCTGAATTAACTGAAATRCTGGTGTCAGATCTCACTTCTGAGCTCCCGAGTAACTTACAGAGCTATACCTGTTAATTGTCTAATTCCTTTCCTGATCCTGCGTAACTGCAGTGTTGAAGGAGCCTCATATGGCCTTCATTTGTTTCATTTCTGTTTCTGAAATAGGTATGTGTGTCCTTTCTGACGTTTATGGGTAACTGGTGTTTGTGTTTCTGTGTACCAGAGGGCTGAGTGGTCCATTGCCCGCTACTCCCAGTGGCTGGATGATCATCCGTCYGAAAAAGACAGGCTCGCTCTTATACGGTAAAAATCTTGGGTCTTTCTTGTGAGTGTCTGACAGCAGAGCAGTCATTTACCAGGGGACCATGACTGGTCTTGAGAATTTGAGATATGCACTATAGGAGCACTATGCTGTAGGAGATGTACCATAAATATACCCTTATTTGCCRTAAATGTACCATAAAAATACCCTTTTCACACTTGTGGGTTGCAAAACAGGAGAACTCAACTAACTCTCACCTTCCCTCCAAAACCACTAACCCTCCTGTGCCTTTTGGAAGATGCTCCTAGTCTTGCTTCAAAAGAAGCAAACTACACACAAGGATGGTTTGGATTTTGCTGTATTTTAGCAGACTGCCCCTTTCAACCCTGAAAAAGTCAAGGMTACAGCCATCTTGCCTTAGGAAAGAGAGGCATGGAAAGCTTAAACAATGACAGCGTAGGTAGGAACCTGAAAGTGGAAGATCCTTGTTTGTGAGCTCTGTAATGTTGCTCGTTCTTCAGGAAATCAGCTCCAGGAACTTGGTTTGTCTTGTCTAGGTGGCTTTGTAAGTATCTATTATTTATTTTGTGTCTTCAATGCTAGGAAAAAGTACAAAGGTTTTGCTCCTTCCCCCCTCCCCCCCTTCAAAACAAGCTGATTTTTAAAATATATGGGGACAGAAATGCTGTATAAACGTTACTCCTCCAGGAGGAGGATCCTGTAGGTTCCTGGCCTAGGTGGTCTTTAGCTCTGAGCTTTCCTTCCTCCTGCATGTCCTGCCCTGCCCGGGTGTCCCGCATCAGGCTGCACGGTGGGAGACGCTCCCATGCGGAGCCCTCGCGGACTCAGTCTGGCCCGGGAGCAGCTGTGCCAAACTGAACAAGCTCAAATCAAGCTCTTAAGCTGACTCCTAAACTCCAGCCAGTGGTGGTTGTGCTTGAGAGAACCCACTGTTACCTGTGTGCACATTTATGGCAGGATCTGAAATCCACAGTCAGCAGGGGTCTGCTGTAAATATTTATAGTTCTGGAAGCTGGTAACACCCTATAGTCCAGTGTGGCTGGGCTATAAGAGCCCGGTAAAAGAAAATGTTAGTTCATCATCACTGTGGCCAGGTAAGATTTAGTTCCAACRAAGAAATTTACTTCCAACAAAGCCTGGCTTGAGCCACAAGGGCCTTGCCCATTGCTCTGTATTTAGCTATTACCATGGTGTAGGATAAGGATTAGCCCTTGGCTAATCCTTGCCAAGCAGGAGCSGGCCCAGCTAGCAGGGTGGTTGGTAAAGCCAAGGGCTAATCCGTATCCTTCACCATGTGAGTGTGTTAAACTCACCCATTCCAGCTCTGAAAACCTGGCCCAGGGCAGGGCTCCTTCTCAGAGAGTGCCGGGCCCCTGAGCAAGGTCTTTTTGGCTTTAAAGTTTCCAGTAATGGGTTAAATAGGCTGGTGTCAGACAGATGCACCTGCAGCCTTGAATTACACTCCTGCATTCTTGGCCTTGAGTTCCGCAGCACAACCAGACTTTTATCAGAACACTGGAGAAAACTCTGGGCCTCAGCTGCCCCCTCACCAGTAGCGGCCTTGGGATCGGGATGTGTTTTGGGAGCCCCTGGCAGCACGAGGAGCTGCGAGGGCCCCGAGTCCTGCACAGGAGCTGAGCGGAGGCCGATCCGGGGCCATCCAGGTCAGGAGGAGCCTGGGAACCGATCCAGGGCTGTCCAGGTCAGGGGGAGCCTGGGAACCGATCCTGGCGCCCTCCAGGTCAGGCGGAGCCTGGGAGCTGATCCCAGCGCCCTCCAGATTAAGGAGAGCCCAGGGGTTGATCCCAGCACCATCCAGATGAGGGAGAGCCCGGGAGTGCCTGAGCGTTGCCGCCTGCACATCAGGTGGTTGGTGGGAGTCATCCTCAACGGGAGGCACTGCAAATCCTGTAAGAACCAAATCACACACGCCGTTTTCTTTTTTTTTTTTTTTTTTAACCATAGCTATAGATCTCCATGGGTTGAAATAACATTTTAAAAAAGAGCTTGCTGTGTCTTATATAATCAGCTTGTCCTGATTTCCAAGAAAGCTCATGTTTTTGCTCAAGCAAGTGATGTAATTTAATAAGTGCTTTAAAATCCTTTTCCTTATGTGGGAGGGCATCTTAAACTTAGATTTTTTTTTTCTTTTTGCTTCTTATGGCATTTTTAATGAAGCATTAATATATGCAGAACATCCCACCAACCCTCTTCCCATAGCTCTCTTTTACAAACAATATTTGTAATGTATACCATAGCTTGCCTTTTAAAATAGAAACAGATTGCTGAACAGGTTTTCTGTCCTTTATTAGACTGGAAGATGCCGAATTTAGGGCATTATTTAGTCTGATCCCCTCAAGGGTGTGTTTGGTATCTTACATAAACAGGGTTTCTCCCCTCTTCGTAAATACCAGTAATAAAACTAAAAATGACATCTTTCTGTGTGGTAGCAGCTGTGGTCTCTTCTGCGCTGGAGACCTGATGCTGCCGAGTTCCCCGCGACGCTGTTGGCTCCTTCCTCAGCGCTGAAGGTGCTGGTGCTTTTACAGGGTCCGCTGCAGGGTGTCGCTGTGTGTTTGTTTTCCTGATAGACAGCTTCAGTGGCGAAGCGACGCGTCAGCGCTGAGCCCGTCGGGGCTGGGGAGCTCAGGAGGCAGGTTGAGCCGGGACTGGAAAAGCCTACAAAAAGCTCTGTGTTTCGGGGCTCGCGGTGCTGTTGAACAAGTTCCTCGTAGCCCTGCGGAGCCGCTGGGAGAGGCTGCCCAGGTCGGTCCCGCTTCGGAGCGGCCAAGTGCCCTCCCAAATGCGGCGCTGAGATGAGCTCCACGCTGTGCTCGTTGGTGCCGCCGCGCAGCCCGGCGCCCCTCCAGCCCCTGGGTGCCCCCGGGGCTGGTGCCATGGGCAGCACCCCAGGCCCGCGGCCTTCCCGCTCCCGTCGCCTCCGGCAGGGATTTCTGTGGCCGCAGGAGGTGCCCGGGCGGCTCCCCGATGTCCGGGGGGACGCAGGGCAGGTGACCCCCTCCACCCCCCCAGGCGGCTGCTCCGGGAGGCTCCGGGGGCTCTCCCGCCTCCGGATGCTTCTCTGCAACTCACTCCTTCCTCTGGCTCCGCAGCTCCCATCAGTTGTTCCCACCGGGCTTACAGTGAAATCCCCACTGCTGGGAGGCGTTGTGGGATTTATGAAATATCGTTCAAAAATTGAAGGCTGACAAGTCAGAGGAACCTGACAGAAATGTGAGGTTTGGTGAAGGCAGCGGCTCCCCCTGCCTTTATCGTGGGTTTGACTTGAGCAAAACTCTTACTGGCTTCAAAGCACCAAACTCTTATTGCTTGTGGTTTCTTGTAGAGCTGCTACTTTGCATTTTAACAATTACTGTTACTTGTAGCGAAGATGCAAACATGGGAAAATAGCGAAAGGATTTAGTCCTGGAGAACTGAGAAGGCTTTTGTTGTGATCAGCTAATGCAGAACGGGATAGGGGCTGTTTTAGGAAAGTGAGACTCCTCACAGCAGTAGCAGAGGAGCAGTAACCACTGGCTGTCTTGAGGGGAAAATAGAGATGTAGCTACGACCTTGCCAGGCTGCTGATGGTGGGGTTGGGGTCTGTCCCTGCAAAATGAAGGGAGTAAAATGAGAGGAAAAGAGAAAGCGCCGCRGGAGGCGCTGGGCGGGAAGGACCCGCTCCTGTCGTCGCAGGGCAGGGACGTGGCTGGTGTCTCGTTGCACAGCTCCTCTCAGCTGCTTCTTGAGCCCCGTGGTTATGGCACTGCCWGTAATGAGGTTGGTTTTGCTGTTAGATTCTGCTGAGATGGAGAGAAAGACAAACAAAAGAAGGCTGGAAAAACGAAAGAAGGTGACTAGCAGCACCGCTAGTGTCAGCCCGGCTGGGTCCTAGTGCTTAGTGGCCGAGTGACCAACAGCTTCTGAGGCCCTCGTTCCATGAGCCCTGGCTCAGTCCGTGCTGGTGGGAACCCTGGTCTTGGAGCTGCTGTCAGGACTAAGCTTCTCCCTTTGATCCGGAGATTGCCGTCTCCCTTTCCAAGGGCTATGAGGTAATCAGGAGCTGGAAAGGGAGAGCAGTGTTCCTGTCAGGACAGCGATGCCAGCCCACAGCATCACCAAAAGGGGTCCCAGTTCTGGAAGTTAAGCAGGTCAGAGTGTTTCTCCATTTTCAGCTTTGATGATGTCTAAAAGCTGTCTGTGAGCAACAAATTTTGAGGAAAAGACAGGGGCAGGGGTGAGCRGGAGAGAATCTGCAAGGGGAGGGATGGACAATTACGTGAAGGAAATAATTGTCACAGGCATTTCTCAGCTACCTCTAATATCAGGGACCATTCTCTGTAGAAGGTGACTGAGCTCTTAACATGTTTAGTGGCTCCTGCTGACCTGCCTCTCTGCATGGAAACGTGGCACAAATCTGACTCTCCCCCGGTGCCCCCTTTGCTTTGACCCAGCCGTGAGTGCCCCCATCTCAGGCTGCCRTGGGGGCCCCGCGTGGGCCCCTCATCGCTGCAAGAGGCCCGTCCCTTCCTGCGCTTGCTCTTCCCTACCTTCCTTTCCTGGTCTCCGGATGGTTACAGCCCACCCGAGGCCATGGATGCTGCTGCTGCTGCTGCTGCCAGCACCCGGAGCGCTCTGGGGTACAGGGAGCAGTTTGCTCACGCTGCAGTGAGCAGTTTTTCCCTCCGTAACCGGGTGCTGTTCCCCACAGGAGCAGCTCAGACCTGCTGGGCTCGGCACGCACCTCTCCGCCAAGCTAAGTGCGAGGTTAGGGCTGCAGGAGCACCTCCCAGCAGTCATTAAATGAACTTTGCTGGCGGCTTTTGGCCTGTGTCGGACTGGGTGGGTTTAGTTTTCCTCGAGGCAGCTCAGACCCCGTTACTCCGGGGTATTGCAGTGGGTGCTGAGCCTGCCCCTGCCTGGCCAGGGCCGTGGCTCCGCGGTTGGGGTCCCGGCGCTGCCTGTTCCAGGCCGGCCGCGGGGCTGCGCCTGCAGCTTCGCACACCGCGACGGCGGCCGGGGCTGCAGCTGGTGCCGCTCGCCCKGCGGCACCACCCGCCCGTGCGGCAGCGCCAGGGCCCTCCGGGGCCTGCGGCCGCTCTCACACAATCCCAGAGTGGTGGAGGCTGGAAGGGAGCCCTAGAGCTCATCCAGTCCAAGCCCCTGCTCCAGCAGGGACACCCAGAGCACGGGGCACAGGGCGGCATCCAGGCRCCTTTGGAAGATCTCCAGAGAAGGAGACTCCACAGCCTCCCTGGGCAGCCTGKGCCAGGGCTCGGGCACCCTCACACCAAACAAGTTCTTCCTCACACGCAGATCCTGAGCGGCCCCGCTGTTCTGTGAGCAGCACCAAGGAAAAGTGACCTGAACAAGGGGATTTTAGCAAAATCCCCCTCCCGATCATTGTATCTGTTATAGGAAGAGCAGAMAAAAAGGAGGTGAGAGGGACAAAGGGTGAAAGAATCAATTAAATTACTAGACCATACTAAACTATGGCAAAACTAACATGGCCTAATTAATAAAATATTAATTGAAAATTTGAACAGTTTAGCATTTACAAGGGAGTTGGCTTTTTCTCTTTTTTTTTTTTTGGGGGGGGGTGTATGTATCTATAAATGAAAACAACAGTCCTATTTACTGGACATGTTGGATAAAATAAGTGGCCCTGTCCTATGGGCAAGTTAGTTATTTTGTAGCCCCCCCCCCCCCCAAGCTTTGACATTTCCACATTTATGTAACTCATACATACTTACTACTTRTATATGTGATCCTCTAACAGCAGCACAGCAGGGATGCACAAACACACAGCGAGTTTCTCATGGTCCAGAACAGGCTTTCCCAAAGGAGAGAGGTTCAAAGGACTCTGCATCACCTGAAGGCCTCTCTCCAGTTCCCCAGTGTCCCAGATTTCCTTCCCAAGTCGCACTCTCGGTGGCGGCAGCAGCTGGAGTCTATTCTTTCCCTTCCTAAAGGTTACCAGCACAGCACTGTGCCCGCGTCTGTGCGTCAGAGCTGTCATTTCAAGCCATCTGCAACGCGCTGCTGCTGATTACTTAAATGTTAACTTGTTCACTCCTCAAAACATGCAGGAAAGGAGGGCGAGAGCACGGAACAATTATGTAGCTCCTTGCAAAGGCTTCCTTCCCTGCTCCCCTCAGATTCCCCACGGGGTGCGTTTCAGCGCGGCAGGCAGTTTCAGTGCTGTCTGTGTGTGTGTGTGTCCGTGTGCAGGGGCGCGCTGGAGGCCTACGTGCAGTCGGTGCGAAGCCGCGACGCGAAGGAGTTTGCGCC
>NW_020455688.1:1961471-1962666 GCF_003342845.1 Nothoprocta perdicaria
CAGCGGGTCGGGGAAGCCGAAAGCTTCACAGGGCTCCGTGACGCCCCACACCTCTCTGAAACTTCTGCTATCGTCTCTGTGTGCAGCTTATTGCACACAGCATCGTGCACGTGTATAATGTCATGTGCTATTTAATAAAAATTAATCTCTTTTCAAATTCAGAAAGGTTTAAAAATTAGAACAGACTGAAGTACTGAATTAGCAAATAGCTCAAAGGCAGAGGTAGCTCTTCTTTCAAGTACAGTTTGAGTTGAATTCAGCCTTACTCAGTAAAATGTACTTTCAGAATGGTAAACTTAGTGATTTTTACAGGGAAAGCAGTAAGTTTAACACAGAAAAAATATTTACAATAATGTAAATTATTTTCTATAGCGTCTGCATTGCCTTGAACTAAATTATATTGATTTTGATTTTTCTCTTTCTATGTATAATAAAGAGCATCCACTATCCACTCCTGAATTCAGTGTTTACAAYTTTTTAGTAACTCTTAACTACACAGCATCAAAATACACTCAACCAGCTCAAGATAAGTTTCTTATCTATCTAAATTCTACAAACTGAGTATGGGCTCATATAAAGATTTGCTGATCTGTACAGGACTGATTTAAGCATTATTCCTGTAGCTTATCAAATACACAACACCAAATTTTAATGAATTTATTTGAAATAATATACAAGAATATAGTGTGCAAAAAAAAAAAATCTTAGGGGCAACGTTATGTAGACGTGTCATGAACTGAAATTTACAGTTGTGATTCTTAAAAAAAAAAAAAAAAAAGAAAGAAAGAAAAAAACAAGCCCCAGCTGTTTAGTAGGAAAAGCCATGATTGTAGAAGTTCACAGCAAAAGCAAGGGTAGCTCTAATGCATCTGCTCTAATTCTTGACAGTTGAGTTGGAGGAAAAACAATTTAAAAAAAAAAAAAAGTAAAGTGCAAGTGTTGCACGTATAGTTAAGTGCAAAGTTTGCCCCCACCGTAAAGATGTCTTATGGCAAAATAAAATATTATCCGAGAGTATGTGGCAAAGACAAAACACCAAGTTCAAACTACGATGGTGACGATACCAAAGCACCGCTTTCCCTCCCGCTGCCCGCGGGCTGCGCCCTGGCTCCCGTGTCCACGGCGCTGGGTGCAGCAGGTCCCCGGGGACGCGCGGCGCCGGCCCCACGGCTGCGCTGGCAGCGGGTGCAGCAGG
>NW_020455688.1:1963005-1978626 GCF_003342845.1 Nothoprocta perdicaria
CCACAGCCGCGCTGACGCCAGGGRCACCGCGGGGCCGCAGCTTTTGCCGCCGCGGCAAAGCCCAGCTCCCACCGCTGGGATAGGAACATGGTTGTGCAATACGTGTTAATCAGCAATAAGAATCAATGTAGAAATAGCTGTTACATATTTTTAAAATTCCCCTTTTTTGTACACTGCTTTTTTTAAAAATAGACATTTATACACATCTCCTTCGCGTCTTCCTAAAGTACTTTAGCACCACAGGATATCCATTTTCAAGCCTATATTACCTGATATATATACGAAGTTTGGAAGAGAAGTAAGGCAATTTGGTTTAACATGTTGATAGTTTTTAGCTTGCTTAATGTTCTATGGTAAAAAGCAGACCTGCACTCGTATGTCATTACTTCCAACTTGATGGTGCCACCGACGGTCACAGGAATCCACAACAAACAGCAAGACCTTGATCTCGTATCTTCTTGCCATCAAGCAAAAGCCATATTGTAAATGGAGAGCTAAGAGGAACACCCGGGCTTAATGCTGTTGTGAGCCCTGAGGGGAGAGAGGAGGCAAACGTGTTAGCAGGAACCACGCAAGGGGGAACTCAGAAGTCATCTGCAATGTAAAACACTTATTTGGAGAGTCACAAATGCCTTCAGTGGTCAATTCTGCAGAAGGAACCCAAAGACTTTCTGAAACACTGGCAACTTTTGTCCCTAGTCTTCAAYAGACCATCCAGGCTACTCAGGCAAAGCCCCGAGCCAGCTGCCGCCATGTGAAGAGCTGACCAAGCTGTGAGTGAAATTCTTTGTTCCCCTCAACACACCTGGCAGCAGCAGGAAATACGCTGATCAGCACAGGAGCAGCACCGTGCAGTCTGCAGCCCCAAACACCTGGAAGCAGGAAATCCTTCTGTAAGGCTGGGCAAGAAACTCAAGCTCCTCTCTACGGCCAAGCCCGGTGCTGCTTCCAGGCAGGGACACCTGCGCCCTCCACCGAGGCCCCTCAGGTTCACATGGGCCCACGGGAGCTGCATTTGCTCTCTGTAACAACCTGTTAAACACCCATAAACTCAAACGTGGGGCAGGGTGGTTCAATAAACCACGCTGTCTGTGTAAAAACAGACCTAACAAAAGGAAATATATTTTAACTAAACCCACAACAACAATCTCCCAGAAGYGTCCCTGCTGACTGAGGCAGGATGCAGCGCAACGCGTGCAGCGCTGCGCCCAGCACAGGCAGCCTATCCGGGCCGGCCGGCCTCTCGGGAAGGCTCCGCGGCGCCGGGACTAGGGATGCCGGCAGCGGGAAAGGAGCCGCGTGGCCCGGAGCRCTTCCCGCTCAGCCTCCCCGGCCTGCGCACAACAAACACCCGTTCACACTCGGAGGTCACCTGGGATGCCTGGGAGGCAGAGGTGCCAAGTTCCCACTGGCACGTGTGGCTGATGGAGGGAGCCCTGGGGCAGCCTGGGCACCCAGGGGCCCTTCCTTCAACACCCACTCCAGGTTTAMCCTGTCCTGGCACAGGGTCCCCTCCTGGTGTCCCCTTCAGGGACCACCTGAAGGCCCCTGTTTCACCCAACAGCCCCTCCACCTGCTAGCACGAAGCTTCAGACTCCTCAAGCGACGGCCTCCTGCAAGGGGAAAACCACCAGCTTCCTCAGAGCAGAGAGCTGCCCACGGTGTTCGCCACAACGAACACAGCAGCAAACGAAGATTTCAACACAGAGAAAGAAACCCTCCACGTGCTCCCTCAGCTCCATGCAGCAAAGTAATGGAGTAAAAAAAAAGCCTAGGCTAAAGAAAACGTTTTACATGAAAAAAACAGACTGACTCACATCAGAAAAGGAATTAATGCTTTTTGGGAAATTAACATTTCAATTAGGGAATAACCTTATAAGCTAATTTTTTTCCTAAATTGRAAAGAAAGAAAACGTGATGCCCTTCTGGATTATGCAAGCAGAATTGTTTTCTGACAAAAAAAATCATGGGAACTGCCCAAAATATTTACAGATAAACCCTCCTTTGGATCTGTCTCCTGCAACTGTCCACAAGCACGTTAAAGAACACAGGGAAATAAAAATAAAATGCAGGTTTGGGCTAACACAGGAAACAGAAGTAGATGGCAGAGTAAATTCTGAACAAAAAAGAAAGCTGTGTCGCTACCACATGAACACAGYTAACTATAAAATGAGAAAATTTGTATGACGACACATACAGAATTTGTTCGTTTTCGTTTCCAACAGTCGGGATTTAAACGTTTCTGTTCTTCTGCCAAGGCCTTGGCTTCTAGCGTGTACATCCTCCTTTCTTCATTTTTCATTTTCTTCCACCTGTCCCCTAGTATCACACTTATGGCTCTGCAAGAGAAAGGGCAACAGGGCGGTCAGGAAAGGATTTTTAAAAGGATTTTTTCACGCAAGCCCCCCATTCTCCTTTGGGATCTCAGCACTTTGAAGGAGGCTGCAAGCTGAGCGTGGCCACGCTCGCCCCGGAGCTGCGGTGCGGAGCCCTGGGCAGCCTCTTTTCCGAGGCGTCCGTGCCCGTCTCCCGTGCCCAGGGCCCTGCTGTTCTCCCGCRCCCCCCATTCCCAGAGCTGAACCCAGGACTGTTGTTCTCCCCACGGCCTGCCCGACCCCGACAGCGTCTCCCCACGCTACGGCACCAGCCCTGGCTCAGGCCCACGTGTGGGGCAGCATCAGCACGAGGCCAAACTCCAGGTTTGGGCAGGACAGAATCCCCGCCGTCATCTGCCCAAGGACCATGATGATGGTGATGGAAGCTTTACTGCCCGTCCTGTCCCCTCAGAGCAAACTCGATGAAACCAGAGCCTCTCACAGCACATCCATTTGCACAGGTTGCCTCTTTGCCAATGGATTTTCTGTTTTTCTTTCCAAATTAAGGGTCAGCATCTTTGGGCTATCAGTAGAAAACACACTCCAGTTTAAGCAGTGGTATTTTCTGAACATCTCGGCAGTACCCAGAGATGGATCAACAGCACCAGAACCTGCCCTCATGTCACTATTTCGTATTCATGCACTTGGGCCCCTGGAGAAGCCCACTGTGACCCAGACAGCCAAAAAAGYGGCTCTGTCTCCAAGCAAAAAAGCAGCCTCTGAAATGTTTGTATTTAAAGCAAATGGCACCGCCAGAGACCCGCACTGCAGCCCTGAAACTAAGCCCGGCCCCGTGCCACTTCAAAGCTTCCARCACCTGGTGAAGACACAAAAGCTCCGCTCCTCAAAGGAAGTATTCCTAGGAGTGAATGCCTGAGACTGGGAAGAAGACATGGCCGGAGATCTCCCTAACGGGCCTCAGCAAGGCGCAAGGAGCTGCTGCTGGCCTAGGGGCCGGGGCTGCAGCGCTGCCCTCCGTCGGGCAGGACCCGTGTGCTCTGCCCGCGCCCTGTCCTGTCCTCAGCRCCAACCCGGAAACGTTTCCCCACACACTGGAGGGCCCAACTGTGCTGTTTTACAGCAAGTTCACAGGAAACTGTCAATCAGCATTTGAGAACAGCTGAAGTTCACTCTGAGGATGTGCATAAAAGTTTCTTTGCCTTTGCACTGCTCCCGTTAGTGACGGATTTCTGAGGGCAGGATGGAGCCCAGCGCGGCTGCAGCAGGGAGAGGAGACAGCAGCCGTCCCCGAGGCCGGGCCTGCACCTCGCCGYGGTGCCGCCGATGTTCAAAGCTCGCGGGGGCTCCGGCAGCGGCTCCCCCTCACATCTGCTTTCTCACAGAACAGCCTATCTCGGAATGCCTCGCGTTCCCTCCTTTCTGATAGGCATAAACCAAACACGGTGACTCACCAGCCCAAGAGCTCACGGGCACCAAACCGGCCCTACACGTAACTGACTGCAAAGACCTACACAGTGATCCCAACACCACATACAGTCACACTTTGTAAACCTGATAAATCACTGAACACCTCAGCAACCCCGAAGCTACAGCAGGGAACCGCCTGCCACCTCCGCTGTCACCAACTCGCACGATTTACCCTGCACTGCCCTTGAGASACGCCAAGGAGCCGCTCAGCGGCGGCGCGGCCCGCGGGCTGAGGTGCAGCCCGTGCAGCCGCCACCTGCCCTCACCAGAGCTGCTCTCCGTGGGTGCCCCACACTCCAACTGCTCCGACATCCCCCCGGGCTCGCCGCATCCGTCTGAGAGCGGCGTTTAAATACGAACAAAGCACCACGAACCTCCCTAGTTCTCCGTTTCTCACCGGTAGTTGCAGGGATTCTGAAGACAGATTTGTCATCTCCCAACTCGAACGTTAAGTACCAGCCAGAGCCTCCCAAAGCCCTGTCACCTTCAACTCCTGTCCCAGCTCGTACTGGATTATGAGCCACGGCAACTTCTATGGCAACAATTGCCCTTTCCTAACGTTAGACTCCTAACATTACATACAAAATGAGTGAATTTCCATGTCCTTCAGTTCATATTTGCATGGGCACAGCCTTATTATAGGAAATMTTTTTTTTAAAAAAACATACATAAATACATCCTGGGTGTCTCCATTAAAAAARGACCTGGATGTCACACTCATGAAAGCAGAAGTGAAAGCATCACAGTGAAGAACCCTCCCCCAGACACTCGGCCATTTCCTGCACGTCAGAGCACACTGTTCAGAACTACCCCATGACAAGCACAACTTGGATGTTGGGTCTTTCCAATGTCCTAAGAATMAGGGCCCCATTTTCTCTCAGCTACACAAACCGATTAAAACCCAGTAACTGTACTGAATGATCCACAGTATTGTGGCATGACAAAATTGTGGCTTGGCTATCAAAACCCAGAAGATGCCCTTTTTCCATTATAACCAGAGCAGAGAACCCGGGATATTTTTCCATTAACATTTTGTCACCGGTGTAAACAGTGCTGTGTATTTGTGGCTTTGCCTGGGCACACATCTCACTTTACCCAAATGCTGTTGCACACGACTGCCAAAACTGGCTTTACTGAGTCAAATCGCCCGAGCACTGTAAATATTTAAAGCATCTTTCAAACTGATTCTTACACCACCAGGCACACATTTCAACTTTGATTTCAACTTTCAATTTTGATTTCAAGTGCAAGCTCCCGTGGGCTGCAGGTTTCCAAGCGGGACGCGCTGCTCGGCGAGGCCGCGGCCGCGCTGCCGCCGTTACCTGTTGTCCTTGCCCGGGTACATCTGCGTGTACTCGACCCGGTACTTTTTGGCGAAGAGCATGAAGGCGTTCATGGGGCGCTTGCACTTGCTGGGCGAGGCGGCGCTGGCAGTCCCTGAGCTGGGGCCCTTGCCGGCTCTGCCGCACGGGGCGCYGGAGGCGGCGGCGGGTGGCGAGTTGGGGGCGCCCCCATCCTGGCTGCCCGCAGATCCCGCGGATCCCGGCGCGGCCGCCGAGAGGGATGCGCGGCGCTGGCGGGCCATGCTGCTCAGCACGTACACGGCAGAGGAGTCCAGCGGCGTGAAGTCGTAGCTGCAACGAGAGAGGCGTCAGCGAGGGCTGCGGCCGCGCGCGGAGCCGCTCCTGCCGCCGCCTGCGGGCTCCCGCTCGCTCCCGCCGGGACACGGGGCGCCCCCGCCACTCGGAGCACCCGGCGGAGCCAACGCTGCTCATCTCAGTGTGGCAGCAGGCTGCCACTCTGCAAGGTCCCCATTCGTGTCACGGTGACTACACAGAGCTGCTCCTGCCCTCACCAAGCCCCCAAGGTTACCGCCAGTGACAGCCAACCCAAGGAGCACAGAGTTTGCTCACAACTGCATGTTAATAACAGACCTGGGACCATCCCATTCCGTAACACCAGCTACACCCCAGCACAAGCAGCTGCTCTCGGCAGTGAGAAAGGTGCTGTCAGTGACCGCCCTTCCACTGACACCAGCCCTGTGCGGGCACACCAGCCCTGTGCGGGCACACCAGCCCTGTGCGGGCACACCAGCCCTGGGGTATTGACTGAACTCAAAGCTGACAAACCCCTGCCCCCTAGTGACAAAAATGCGGGAATTTCTCCATTCTCCAAGGTGGTTCAGCCGCTTGCAGCGCTAGTTTCCACACAGTTTAGACCTCCAAMAGTCCCAACCCTCACAGCTGCCTTTGAGCACCACCACCAAACACATAACGGAGAGCACTCCAAAAGAGACTATTTCTCATCTATCAGGAACTACTAAGTGTGTGCAGAATTCTCCCACATGCTACATAGATACATATGCTATAGATACATATCTATTCTTGCATATGCTATGTAAGGGAAAGGCACCTCCAGGGGTGCCCTGGAGATTTAAACCCTAAAGCAGCACCCCAAAACAATCCCAGGATCTGCATCACTCAAGGGCTCCTCGTGGCTAAGCTTACACGGCTTCGGGCAAGAGGGAGGGCGCAGGCTGCTTGCTGAAATAAACTGGAGCTAGTAGCCAGGAGCTGCTGTGAGCCCAGCCCGCAGAGGCAGCACCTCTTGGGGAGGGAACCAAGGCTAAAGGGCCTCCTCCAAAATCCCTTGGAAAAGTGAAAAGCAGCCAAAAAGGGGCTGGTTCATTGACAACCCTCCAGGCAGGCCAGCTCCCGAGAGGTAAGAAAGGGCCTCTCTGTTCTCCAACAGGCCAACACTTTCCTGATCTCCCTCCCATGAAAGGGCAACAGGGTTTTGTTTGTAGTCTGTGAATTCCTCCACTACCCACGGCTGCTGCTTGCTGCCTTCTGGCTGCTTCCCTGTGCACAGCCCCAAGGATGGAGGAGGAACCTGCGCTGTCCCCACASCGCCCCACTGCGCTGCAGGACGACTGAGGGGCCCCAGACCCAACTTCTTCAGTAAGATGGGAATAAATCATTTTATCAGCTCTCCACAGACAAGTTCAGAATACAAATACATAAAGCAGAAAAAGAAAGCCCCAGACAGCAAATGTGTGAGGACAAGCACTCTCTGCCACTCTCTACTGAAAACATATAAAAATAGTTAGGACTTGAAGTTAAACAGCATTTTTAATACTTCTTTTTTCCTATTAATATAGAAAAAATAATTTCTATTAATAAAAAATAACAGCTACTGGAATGATATCAAACGCCAAAAAGTAGCCGAAGTCAGAGGAAAAGGTTCTGCTTAACCTAGAACTTCCCAAGAGTCCAAAAAATGTCCTAGGACTGATACTATTTCCTTTCTTAGGACACTGGAATCATTTATGTTGGGCCAATCTCTGGAGGCCACGGGGTCCAATCCCCTGCTCAGAGCTAACAGGGYCCTGCAGCCACACACGGCTGCTGCATCACAGGAGAACCACAAGCAGCAGAACCTACAAGGGTAATTAATTAGAACCAATTATGAAGGCCCTGTCCTCTGTGGCATCAGTTACTAACATGCTGTTCAGATAAGACACAGAGCTGCACATGACGAGTACATTAATAGCTGGCACACACATATTAACGTGGGAAAACTGTATTAGAACATTCAAATCTAACCCATTTTACCTAAAGAATTCTTGCAGATAGAACTGATTGGTTTTAAACTATCATAAATAGGGTCTGAAAAGTTATTTCACGTCAAGGTCTTAGTTAACCATATAGCAGAGCACACTACTACACAGCTCTACTGGAACTCAAACTGTTTCCCCCTCACTTATCTTCTATCACCAGAAGTATTTTCTCTTGGCTTGACATTTGCTTCAAATTCTTGTAGACTTAAGATGCCTACTCATTAAATACAAAATCTGCTGAGGCCACTTTATCCAAAAATTACCTTTTAAATGTATCAAAAACACCTGAATCATCAAAGTTAATGGCATCAGGGTGTCCAGGAGGTAGACACAGATCTCCAAGATGCATTTCACAGCATGGAATGCCATGCTGTACCACAGTCAAGCTTGGATAAAAAGATGACCAACCTGAAGTGGTAAAGAGTCAAATTAGACAGACGGCCAGACAATCTCTCTAGCTCTTAACTGGAGCAATCCTATACATCTACATGGCACCACGCTATGAACATGTCCCGATTTAGTTTCTTTCACTCAAAAGAAAAATCAGAAACACGTAGGGAATTCTTACAAATGGTTATTTTTAGCTCAAGTAGGTTCTCATTGTAGCAAAAAAGTGATCCAAATCTAAAGTTTAGCAAGTGAGAAAAGCCCTGCTTATTTGTAGCTTCCCTTCTCCCCCCAGTTTATCTGTTTTCCTGTGCTGTATTTACATAATTATTCTCGACCAGATTTTCTTCAAGAGTCATAAAATATTTCTGTTAATTTGATAGTTTTGTTCTTTCAAATTCTATTTTTTCTTTGCAAAGCCAGTCAATTGATTCTACAACACTGTTTTTATTAATTTCTTGAGTTAGACAGAATGGCAGTAAGACTTGCAATTACTTTCTACAAGGACTTTAACAGAAAGCCAAGTACATTGCAATAATTTCATACCTTTGTTTTTAACATAAAAAGGGTGATCAAGCCTGCACTCCACTGTAAGCAAGCCCTCTTCCACTGTGCCAGGATCAAAAGTCAGCTTCAGCACTGACTCACCAAAGGAAATGCTTTCTTCATGAGAAATCAGCTTCAAACCATCAGCACCATAGCCCTGAGAACACACACACAACRCAGAATTTTTCCCCTCTGAAGAGTAGTGTCATTTTCTTACAGTATATTAAAGAACACCAACATTTTCGGGACCCTCTCTGTAAATTAGTAAAGACTTTGTCACATCCAAAGTGTGCCAAAATGCACTTAGTTCCATTGCTTTATGGCAAGACACTCAAATAATGCAGCAATCAGCACTCGACAGGTTGAGTATAAACCTGTCTTCCATAAACCCTTGGAGACAGTAAATAAAGGCACAGGGATAACATTACAAACTAGATCTCTTGCTCCAGCTGTTGAAATGAATTTATTAGAACTAACAGCTACCTTGTAAGCACCCGCTGGGAGATTTTCCTCATTTCCATGGCTTTCGGATCGAGCAAAATCTTCAACATCCTGCCATTCTTTATTGCGTCCTTTATGAAAACATAAACGTGAGCCTAAAAGATTTTTTGAAGAAAGAAAAAAAGGTGAGTGTAATGTAAAAAAAGGCTCCTATTAAAAAAGTAGAAGAAGAAAATTCAAAACAAACAGTTGAATAACTATGCATRCTTTTTACCTTTTAAAAAACAGTGCCAAACAGTTGAGGGCCAAGAATGGCACCATCCTAAATCATCATCATCTGAAAGTGATGACATGCAGAAAATGCCGGATTCTGATTCACTGTTCGCCTATTAAAAAAAAATAGAAGTGTTGATACTTGAACATAAAAAAAGATTTTAGTGCTCGTCGTATATTTAGGCACACTCTTGTCAGCATCTGAGTCACATCTCTGCATCAAGTTCAAATAGGACTATAAAATGAGGACGAGACTCAAGGAATGCACAAAGTGAGAAGTGAGTATTTTCTCCCCTCTCCTTTGTGCTATCCTGAAATTCTTATTTTTCATCCTTTATCTGAGATTCACTTAGGCCCCCGCAGACAGATGATCAGGTACAGGCCTTTCACAAGCCCTCACTCCGCTGTGGCCATCCACAGGAACCTCTCAAAGAACAGGTTATTCCACGGTCAAATAAATGGAAAAGACATCAGGCTAATTCTCCTTTAGATAAAAAAAGAAACCGAGAGAGACTCACAATGTTTTTAGTGGATCAGCTTGGGRAACAGATTAATAGCAGGAAAAGGAGAACAAGACCGAATTTTTGTACATCTAGAAGGAGACGGTTCCACATTGCCTTTTCCAGAAAGCAAACACAAACTAAGACAATTTTAAGTCCTTGCTGAAGAAGGCAGTATAAGAGGAGAGTATTTTTAGAACATGGTCTCTTTATAATGTGGACTGTGTGCATCATGGAGCACAACAAGCTCACTGTACTTGGTAAAAGTAAAAAAATCTAGTTTAAATACAATTGATACTCAAATGAAACAGTTGGCTTTTTTAACCAGTTTCTCTTTTTGAAAAGCTTAACCCATTATTCTTGCTTCTTCATCTGTGCTAGAAATGTTTCAGGACAACTCACCCTTTCATGTCTGACTGGTGTTTCATCCAAATCATTCTTGGACACGTTTGGATCATTCTTTGAGGATCCTGGTGGAGGACGTGCATAGGAATGTAAACTTTTGCTTGTAGCTATTATGTGAACAGGAGATGATCTACAACGCAAAACAATTTCAATAATCAGATTAGGGAAACACAAAATTCAGCTAACATTCCTCTAAAGTGTTTTCATTTGGCAATCTGTCATATTTGAAATATAAATTCATAATCATTTGTGCATATAAAATACCCTGCTTGCATTCACGTTCTGAATAACTATGCTGGTCCAGATCTGAATTATTAAACCCAGTTACTGAAAGGAAGCAGAAGTTGCAGGTGCAACTGGCTGTTCACTGCAGGTGGCTTACGAGGTGCACAGTCATTAAGGCTGCATCTACACTGCAGTCTGAGGAAAAAGAGGAGACAAGCAACGAAGCTTTCAACTTAGGTAGGAAAAAAAATCAATTTRAACAAATATTTCTGTCTCTGTGAGCCAAATACCAAATAAACTTCCCACACATCAATACTGAAATGCAGTGACTAAAGGGTACGAGCTCAGGCAGAGGGAGCATTTAGCATAATTGCTGCATGGCTTCTATATTCCTCACGAATGACAGTGTCACTCCCAAGCCAGCATCTCGCTGGGGTAACGCTGCAGTTATTACAAGCATCTCCAAGTCAGTGCTCCATTCTGAGAGTGCCCTGCCTTGTCTATTAACAAAGTGCAAATGCACTACTGAGAGCACTACTGCATTTGATTTTTTATCACAAACTAAAGGTCAAAGCTCTAAAACAAAAGGTGAAGCTGAGAAAAATCAAGATCCTACACTGCTTTGTACAGCCTCACTGGATTTGCCCATCATCCACTTGAAACAAGATCAATAAACACAGTGCATTGCACTAAATTTCCAAGGAGCTCTTTCAAAAAAATCTGAAGCCTGTGTGTTAATACACAGTGTGTTAATACACAGCAAATAAAGAGTTCAGACTAATAAATTCATCTGAACTTTTCCTCTGCTGCTTCACACGAGGTTAAGTGCCTGTAGTTTCTGCACTCCCTGTGGTTAAGGAATGTCCTTACACTGTTCAACCTCATTCCTGGTTGACAATTCAGATGCTTTCGCAACAGGTCCTGAGAAAAGTCCTGTGTAATCTACAGCAAGATAAAATAAAGTTGCCATACAGGAAGATGACAATCAAAAACAGGACTCCAGTTCAAATTTAGAGAGCTTGGAGAACAAAGAAAAAGTTTCTAAAGATGTTTTACATTACAGGGATAAAAACGGGAAAAACAATCAGTACCTGTTATAAAAAGAGCACTGCATTAAGGGACTCTGAGGACTTGTGGCTATATTTGCCAGTTCTGTCAACCAGTTCACGCCGTTCTCGCACGGATAAACACTTTCCGAATTGCTGTTTGAGGTATGTTGGTTCCATGAAGGCCTTGAACGTTCTTGATGTGAAACGTCTGCATTAAGCTGGAAAAGTGCAGGTGGAGCAGAATCTGTCTGCACAGCCTGTAGTTCAGGAAGGTCATCTGCAAAGAAATACACAAATTACCTAACTAAACCCACTGCTAAGCAAGACCTGACACACAATTTCCTGAACAAAAAATGAGAAGTAACCTGAACAGAGTAACATGTTTCTTTTTCCTCACAGCACAATCACCAACATTTCACAAATTTCATTCATAGTTATTTTCAAAACAGCCACAAAAATGACCAAAGCTTTAGTCTATGATTCCTTCATACAAGCATTTCAACAGAAATACCAAGTAATCGTAGAGAAAAAAAMCACAATTTTGATACCATGTTTTCAGTTTTTACTAGACTGAGCAGTCAGCACAAAGTCATGCTGCAGAATTCAGCAGCCTGCTTTACTGTAATACTAGCAGAGTCAATAAAAGGCAACTAAATTTATCTGGCATAACAACCATGCCACTAAAAACTGGCAGTACCAGAGGCTGTACAGGGTAAATTTTCCCATGTTTTCAGTTGTTTACCATGTTTTCAGGGTTTGGTCTGCAGCCTGGGGGGGTGAACTATCARCTCTCTATACATTTTATATGTCATACAGAATAGCAGAAGAGAGCTCAGCAGCCAGGTTGTCAASAGAACTCTGCAGCACATACTCTTATGTTACTATGTATCATTGATCCTAATTCCTCTATGAATTCAGTTAAATGTGTTAATATTTCTTGATTAAATCAATATTTAATAATGTATATGCTATTCTTCCACACTGTGTAGGAACTGGAGTTAAATGTCCCTCTTCCCCAAAAATCTGTTTGGAGTAGATCCAATAGCCAGAACTCCCCTGCAGGAGGAGCTCCAGAGCTTTCTATTGCTYATTCTTGGAGCAAGCAAAACTAGAAATCAGGAAGAGAAACTTGCAGCTTTGAATCAGCAAACATATTTATGTCAAGAGGCCAGCATGTCACGCCTGGAAATGAATTATAGTGAAAAGTGACCGTAAACGAAGACTTTCAGATGTCACTCTCCACTGTTATATTCCCTGCTCCACACCATTAACCCACTCAGCTTCCAGGAGCATCACTGCAGGAAAATGACGGCTGAACCAGCTCAGCACTTGGCTCCTGCAGCAGCCCGGCTATTTACCAAGTTCCATGTGCTCGTCAGAGGACGCATATCCAGGAGAAGACGGCAGGTTTTCATTACACTTCAGCAACTCCAGTGACTCATTCATCCCTGAAGTTCTCTTGTCCACTACCAGAAGGAGTTTCTGAACAGCATTAGGCATTTGATTTGTCTTCACTTCCCACACCATGTTAGGATGTTCCAAAGTATCTGACTTTAAAGAGACACAGGTTAGAAAAACTATACATACAAAAATACATCCTTGACTTACTAGCCAATTTCTATCACTGAGCTGCTGACTTGGACCTGTTGTCCACTGTGGTCCTTCTCTCCAGAGCTGCTTTCTACCCAGTGCCATCGATGGCATCGTTCTGCTCAAGGAGCCAGCCTGGGATTTCTGTCAAACCACTTCCCAAGCTGTCAAGACGCTCCTGAGGAGCAGGMTGATGCTCCAGTGTCCTGACCACCCCCGGGCAATTCTCCAGCTTGCTGGTGCTGCGCTCTGTCCTTCATGCAGGTCACCAATGAAGACACTCCACACGATCAGCCCTTTGTGACCRTCCAAAGCTGGGCCCTGAGCAGCTGCCCGCCCTCTGATTCCAGCTGCCCATGTCGCAGCCCATCCGGGTGCTCTCCAACCTGGCCACAAAGGCACCATGAGAGGCCATGCCRAAAGCCTTGCCAACAAATCCAAGGACAACAACATATTCACTTTTCCCGAGCCAATCATCTCTCCACAGGATGCAATAAGACAGGCCACATGGGATTTGCCTTTGGTACCTCTACGCTGGCTGTTCCCACCACCTTCCTGCCCTGCAAATGCCTGGATGTGCCTTTGAGCACCACCTCCCTGCCCACCTTGCCGATGCTGAGCGCCAGGCCGGCCTGCCCGCAGGGTGCCCACGGTCTCCGAGGAGGACTGTGCGAGCCCTGCTTTCCTGCCCTCCCTTTGGAGACGCTGCTCCCGCCGTCCCCTCCTCCYGCCTTGTCCCCATCCGCGCTGCAGGTCACCAGCTCGGCGCGTCTCACCCTCAGAGCCACCTCCCTCCTCCGAGCCTGCCACCGGGCAAGCCCGAGCACAGACCCTGCAAGCGCACACCAAGGTGAGGAGGACGTCCCCAACCTTGTGCCACCACGTCCCYTACATCACCGAGCATCAGGCCCACATTTTCTCTACCCATCCTGTTATTACTGGCACTCCTAAAGAAGCCTTCTCATTGCCCTTCACATCCTTTACTAGTTTCAGCTACATTCGCAAATATTTTTARATACTAATATGGTAAAGTGTGTTGCAAGAGGAAACAAAACAAAAAGCAAAGCCTGTACCACCAGATTTTGCTGCATCTCCCCAAATCCCTGTGCTGTAACATTTTAAACTGAAAGACATATTTTAAATTAACTTCAAGAGCCAGACAGCTGTGGGATTGTTCTACACAATCCCCCTCTCTAGAAGCTGGATAACAGGGTTATCTCGTCTTTAGTAATTTGGTTATCTAGTGTCTTTTCACATGATGATTAATTAAAGCTACCGTAACATGATTAGTTTCTGCTTTCATGAAGTAACACTGAAAAAGTAACCACGAAGCTCTCACAAAAGATGACAGAGGTTAAAAGCACAGAAAATCTCTCATTTAGAAAATCTCTAATTAGAAATCTAATTAAGTATTTGCCTAATTTAAATAAACAGGTATCCRAAATGTAACAAATATATTTGAAACTACTCAACTCTTGCCACCATAAACGCCACAACGGTGTAACGCTGAATGTTACGGGGGTGGAGGTGGGAGRAGAAAGAGAAAGGAGAAGACACMATCAAACAAATACAGAGAGTACTTGAGTTTTACCTCTAAGAGCCATCCTCAAGGCAGTTTATTCCTCTATCATCCACTAGGGACAGCAGGAATAAAGAAAACCAAAAGAAACGAAATGCCAGTCATTTGTGAACATAAAAAAAAAGAGAAAAAAGAAAAAGCAGCACTATAAGGTCAGGACCTCGATGATTATCGAGGAGTATTTAACTCTGGAAAGCCACTCCTTGTTTTCTTGGCTTGTCTACGTCCCTCTCCCTTTCTCCCTTTTTCCTCTCTCCCTTTTTCCTCGTTTTTCCTCCCCCTTTCTTTTTAACCTTTCCCTTGCCTGCTCCTCTCTGGGGAACGCTGCCTCCACCTTCCTTCCCGCTGCTGGGATCCCTACCTGTGCTGCTAAACCCCCGCACTGCAGATCACAGGCAAGACACAGAGACAAGAGAGGCTGCTAGTCCACACAGGAAAAAGAGACTTGTTTCATTGGAAAAAGGATTTGGACTTCCCACTCACCAGAAGTTTTCTGAACTAAAACCACCCAGATGCAAAAGTAAAAAAAACTTTCCAACAAATAAAGAAAAAAAAAGCCCAAGCTCCTTTTTTCTTCTTTTTTTTTAAATTCTGCTAAATTAAAGCCTGCTTTGGACATCATGTGATTCTCATCTCATCCCTCGCCTGTCTGCTTTGGAACATTAAAGGCACAGACATTAATTAGTCTGCACAGAGTTATTTTTTTCTCTTTCTAACTCATGCTCAAAACTGTTGTGAAACATGTTTGCTAGAAGTGCGCAGCACAGGACTATAATTACACTCATTTTCTGCAGAGGTTAAAGGAATTTCTCCGTGAATTTACATTTCAGAAGGAGCTGGTGCGCCCTATGCAAAAAAGCGGCGGCCGGAACAGAGCTCACCAGCCAAATAAACCGCATGGAGCCCATTCCTATGGGGAGCTGAGCCCGACCCTTCTARAGGGCTGCGGCTGACAGGCACCCAAGCACCGGGAATGCTGGGGGGTGGGAAGCGCTTCCCGCTGGGAAACACGGCCAACGTGCTGGAGCGCGGCGCCCGGAGCGCGTTCCCGGATGCCCTCAGCACGGAGAGCAGCTTCTCCGAGGCAAACACAACGCACCGGCAGGACCGGCTCTGTCCCGGGGGCCATTCCCGGCGGGGCCGCTTTGATCCCGGATCCTCCCTGCGCATCCCAGCGGCCCGTCCCGCTGCCGCCCCCGCGCGC
>NW_020455688.1:1979822-2059527 GCF_003342845.1 Nothoprocta perdicaria
GGACGGGACGGGCCCGGCCCGGCCCTCCCGGAGCCCCGGCCCGGCCCAGCAAGAGGAGCGAGGGGCGAGGCGGAAGGAAGCTGCTGAAGGTCGGGCCGTGAGTCAGCAGCGAGGCCCCGCGGCCCGCCCCGCGGCGCTGGGCCCGGCCGGGGMAGGAGCCGTCTGGCCCCGCGCTTGTTTGTTTGTTTCCTTTGGACCCGGGCAGGCTGATGTGGCCATCGGTTTCCCCCGCACGTTCCCACACCTCTAGTGCCAGGATACAGCCTGGATTGGCTTGGCCCCACGTCTGCTCTAGGGCTGAAGAAAAGAGAAAACCGGCCCAAATTTGCGCAGCAAGAGAAATCTGGCACAAATTTGCACAGCAAGTCTGAGTAAGGCCCGATCCTTGGTGTAAAATACGCTGCAAACCATGCCCTGCTCCAACACGTACCCACGCACAGCTGGGAATAAGCACATAAGTCTTCCAGGAGCGCACACTTAAACACAGTTTCAAGGTTTTGAAACTTGGGGTTTTGTTTTCCCAAGAAAATCAGTTCTCTTTTACCCATTTTTCAGTGTCCTCCTAATTGCAGGAGCTTCTCCTGCATCCTGCATTGAAGCTTCTCCTGCGGTTCGGCAGTATGGTGTTGAAGGAAACACGACCCACGCATACCCCAGGACTACAAAACAAAACAGAAAACACAAAACAAGCCTTCCGTGGGGTGTATACAGACATGTATCTCTCTCTGTGTGTGTGTATATATATATATATACACATATACACATATGTATGTATCTCCAGATGAGTAACCCACAACCGGGTCCATCTCTCAAGTGCACACATTAATGCAGCCGTGTGAGCAGATAAGCAGTCCTCTCCAAAAACAAGTCAGCTGCTACAGTTTAAATAAAAATGGCTCAATTTTTAGAGTTTTGTGTCCTACGAAACACAAGTGCCGTCAGTGGCCACTAGAGGGAATGCTGGTTTTACTGTTTCCACAGGCCTCAAAAAGCGCTGAAAAATAAACTGGACTCCATGGAAGTGTCCGGGCACCCTCCGCGCGCGGATCTGGGAGCCGCGTCGGGTCGAGCACGGGGCGTCCRGGACGTGGGTTCTCCGGGATGTCGCAGCGTGTCCGGCCGGGAAGGGCGCTGGGAGAGGGCAGATGCCGCGCTCGGAATTGTGCGGTGYGGATGGGAACGGGGGCTTTGTGGTGTGTGCCGGGTTAGCTGGCATCAAAAGAGGCAGCAGGAGAAACAATACTGTGGAATTTAACTGAAAAATCTCCGTGCTTAGCTATATAACCACATCATCCTTTGCAGATCATCTTGCTTGAAAACACAGATATAAACACAGGTATTTGAGCAAATATCTCTCTGAAATTAGACATTGAGATTCAGCTATTAAGAGACTAGCCAGCCTCTTGTARTACCTAATGTCTAACCTACCTTTCACAAGCCCAGATTCTCCCTGTACTTATGAAAAATCTGAATTCTAAGCAGTAGATAGATCTTCATATGAGAAACCTTGCATAGCCTCCAGGAAAGTATTTTTTTTAATTGAACTGTGGTAAACCAGGAATAATCTTCCCATTATCCCACCATAAAATCAACTTTAAAAGTGTGTTCCTCCCCGCTCTTCCCTTGTGCATCTAAATAGCCTTGAAGCTGTTTGGGGAGAGCCCCAGGCTTGCTGGTTTGAACCCCTTTGGCTATATTCTTCTAGATCCAAGTTTGGCACAAACCTTGCACACGGTATTTTCTGTTTCCCCTCAGCAAATAAGCTGATCTGCTGCGKTACGGCTACGAGCTCTTCGGAAAGCTCTGCCTGCCCCAGTGCAGAAGGGGGAGAGCGCATGGGCAGGATCCAGTGGCTACAAAAGATACATAATCCTGTTTATCCTGCTTCGAGACCATGACATTTTTCAGGAAAAAGGAAAAAAAACCCCATCATCCTAAAGGTTAGTGCCTTGTTATAGAACAAGTTTCTGTATGGGGAAGTTTCCACCCCACTACTCATCACTTTCYATATGAAACAAAAAGTGTTGTCCCAAAATAAGTGTAAAACATATTTGCTGTGAAGGTTCCTTACAAAAAGCCCTGCATAAATGTTAAGTCTGAAGCCCAGCTCTCTCTGTTTACTGGCCCTGATTCCACATATAGGTCTCGACAAGTGAACGTCACTGCTGAATCCAAGCCCAGACACCACACTTAGCATCTGTGACATACACAGAACGCTCAAAAATAAGGATCCTACCTATGACTTTTACATTAAAAACTTGCACATGGGAAAGTCTCGGTAGTTTTGAGAATCTGAGAACAGAATCATAACACCCTTCTTATTTTAAAATCTCCTTTTTTCCCCTTTGCATATTGCAAGTGAAAACACACCCTGTGAGAAAACAGGAGTAAAAGAGCAGGTTCCCTGTGCAGCAGATGGCAGTGGAACCCACAAAACTCTATCAAAGATTTCTTACTAAACCCCCTTTCGTTATAAAGTCAAACATTGATCTTGTAAATGCCAGAATTAAGGCTGTTTATGTCAAACCAATACTTCTTGCTCTGCATGTCTAGTGCTTAATTAAAAACCAGTACTTCTCGCCACACACCCTGCTTTGCCTGGCTCTATGGCCAAGACAAATAGGTGCTCAGGGGATCAATCAATACTGTTCAGCACCAACGTTCTTCTTCGTGGCTTTGTTGCTTCGGTTATTTTGGCTCTTGGAAGAGAGGCTGGAAGCCAAGTGGGGGCCTGGGAGATGTTCCTTGTGAGTTCTTGTCGCTTTATGGATGGCAACCAGGAAGCATAAACGACCAGGAAATATTCYACGTAAACAGAAAATATGTAAATAAAGTTGCATTTGCCATGTCTTATTCTAGCTATTGGAATCTTAAAACTGCCAGCAAAGAAAAGATAGATTTTCAGAAAATGTAAGATTTCTTTCAAAATCACATCAGTAAAGTGATTTTTAGTAAAGTAGCTTTGCACCTATCTACTTTTAATCTCTGCTGTCCAAAGCCAATTCATTTACGACCTAGCATCTATTGCTGACTTGGAAACACACCGTGTCATTATTTTAATTCTGCTACCAGGGCTTTCACATCTGCGTCCAGATATCCACCCTCACCAATTAACTGAGCGCCCTGTAAATGCGGGATCAGCTTTCACCTTTGCTCGCGTTACAGCCTGTTCCCCACCCTGCCCTGCTCACCTCTTTCACAAGGACTTCTCTTCCTCCTACAGCTGCTCCCGCTCCTTCCCTCCTGGTCCGTCCCAGTGACGCAGTGACTCTGCACACACCAGCTCCCACGCCTCACCTCTTCTCTTGCTCCTCGGAAGGTGCTCTGGGAACGTGGAGCAAAGGAGCTGCTGTTGCACCCAGGGAAGACTGGAGCGGCAACGCAACTGGTGTCGGAACAAAGACCCGGCAGATCCAGCTACAACCCATAAGAGAAATAAGTGAGAAATCCCTCTATCACAGCCCAAAGAATCCCAGAATCCCAGAATGGTTGAGGTTGGAATGGACCTCTAGGGATCAGCTAGTGCAACCCCCTGCTCCAGCAGGGACACCCAGAGCACGGGGCACAGGGCGGCATCCAGGCGCCTTTGGAAGATCTCCAGAGAAGGAGACTCCACAGCCTCCCTGGGCAGCCTGKGCCAGGGCTCTGGCACCCTCACACCAAAMAAGTTCTTCCTCACATGCACATGGAGCTGCCTGGGTTTCAACTTGGACCCACTGCCCCTTGTCCTGTCACTGCCACCCCTGAGAAGAGTTTGGCCCCTTCCTCCCTACATTGCCCCTTCAGATATTGATACATATTGATCAGATTTCCTCTCAACCTTCTCCAGGCTAAACAGGCCCAGCTCSCTYAGTCTTTCCTCATATGAGAGATGCTCCAGTCCCTTCATCATCTCTGTCGCTCTCCACTGGACCCTCTCTAGAAGCTCCACGTCCCTCTTGTCCTGGGGAGCCCAGAGCTGCCCCCAATGCTCCAGGTTTGGCCTCTCCAGAGCTGAGCAGAGGGGCAGGATCCCCTCCCTGCCCTGCTGGCAAGAAGAGCCTACGAACACAGAGGATCCGTAAGTTCTCTCTGTGCTGAGGTACAGAGCCAGGGTGTGATCCTGGGTATGGGAACACAGTCCTCTATACTCCAAAGTTGCTGGCAAAGCCCTGACACAGTTTTTGCTTGAGCCGATTGCTAATAATTCCTGCATACCGTTTGGGAATTGGCAGGGGCCAAGGACCATTTCCAGTGGGTCACCCACACATGCCCACCCCATACAGTAAGCTGGAAAAAGTTTATAGGACAGCTTGTAGATTAGCTCACACAAACAGTTAAAAACAGGATGAATGTTGCCCATTTGATGCCTCAGCACTAGCAAATAGTCTCGGGCTAATGTAACTTACTAGCATGGACGTAACTGTAGAGATATTTAGGATATTAGGTAGGATATTTATCAAAGTTGCAGCCAGAAGCAAGAACAGGAACTAAAGGAATGCGAAGGTAACGCCGTTGTCCTCAAGACAGTCACTCCATCTTGCTCCACAAGGACAAACCAACAAAGGAAAAAAAAAAAAGATACAGTTTGGTGAAACTTGTCAGAGGGATTTTTTTTTTTTTTGGCTTTTCATATTCTTTCAAGATTAATCTGCACCTTTTCTATTCTCTTTTCCATCCCATTTCTCCATGAAGGAATAGTGCCCAGTCTGTGAAGCACCTTCTTGGGCCAAAAAAGTAGATGAAAAACTTAGACTTGGTGTATGTCTGAAGGAAATCCAATCCATTGACTTAAAAGAAATCCTACATTTTATAACACAATTCTGTCCTCTCATACAAAGCATACAAAGCAACAACCCATTCCTGCCAGGGAAAACTGCAGGGTAGCTTAGTTGAAGAGCTACAGACACAAGAGTGGAAAACATCTTGTAAACTCCCCTCCTCCCCCCAAAAATCCCCAACCCCCCCTATGCCTGTAACTACCACATGGATAAAAATGGATAAAAGGAGCTTTAAACTAGCGTAACAACTTTAGCAAGACTGTGTAACGACGTCCGTCCTGTGATGAACTGGCTTTCGGCAAAGCACATAGTTCAGCAAAGGCAGTAAATGTCTAAAAATAAGAACAGAGAGAAATTTCTTGTTCCAGGTATGTGGAGGATGAACAACAGATATTAATTTGGCACATCTGGAAACTCCCTGGTATTAAAAACACAGTGGCTCCTCATTGTCTGCCAGGGAAAGTGAGTTATAAATGACACAAGATGGCACAAATAGTAAAGTAACTGATCCCAAAGTGACTTTAGAGGAAACTTAAAGCACCAAATATTTAAAAAAAAAACAAAAAACCAACCCACATGACTTCATATTTGCACTGCATGCAAAAGATAAGGAGAGGGAAGATGATGGAGTGATAAATGCTTTGAGATGCAGCAGGCTCCACAGTGCTCCTGATAGCAGCCAAGCCGCCGAGACTGACACCACGAGCCATTGATGGGCCTCAGACAGGAGCTCAAGAAGGGAACGCTTTCAGAAACATCAACCCCAGAGGAGTTTGGATGGAATCTCACGGAGCACAAACAAATACCATTAAAAAGAAGCAGCGGCATGAGCACGAGGGCCAGGAAGTTTGGCTTCCTTAGGGTTTGTGTCTTGTGATGGCCTGAGGGCTGCGGTTGATGCTTTCCTCATGGTTGGGGCATGTGTCAACACTCACTGCCATGTGGCCTCTCCGGTGCCGGCAGCATGGGAGCTCCCCCTGCCCTGCTCTCACTGACCTGCTCTCCTCGCTGGCGCTTCTCTCCTCACGCAGCAGGGCACATTTCCAAAGAACTCGCTGGAGCATTTTGTTTTCCTCTCTAGATCTCAGCCACTTGTCAAGTTTGCTTAAATCATGGACAGGTTTGCAAAATTTGCCAGTGAGGTGGGGAGAGAAGCAAGGAACAGAAAGACTAACAGGGACGTGCCAAGTACCTAAATCCTGCTCCTTTAGGAACCAGGACCAGGCTAGTAAGAAGGACAATAAAAACAGAAGTGTCAGGCAATCTACATATGGGCACACATACTCCCATAAAGTGAAAATGATATAGAATTATTTAAGATTATTTGCACTCTGTCTTTTTTTGATAGCTCCAAACAATAAAAATCAGTAACTTTGTGTGATTTCCTTCTTAGGACAAACATTACATTTGTGACACTCGGACTAGCCTTTTTGAGCTGTGCATAGAAACAGATCCAGGAGAAATCCCGGGTGCTGAGAACTGATGAAGGATGTAATATTGGTATGAAACACACAGAGTGACTGCTCTGTTATTGTCAAAAGAAAACTCCTGTTGTCATCATAAAGGAAAATTCCAAAAATCATCCAGTTGCCAAGAACTGCACAATAAATTGCTTCAAAATTAAGCCATACTTTGGGACACTCTGGGGAAATCCAAAGTTTGTGGCTCTCTGACATGTGGCATTCCCCACTACCACAGCTTTTTCCTGAATATAAACTGCAAGCACATCATCAAACAGGAAGCATATTACTGCACCAGCCTAAGATCTATCCTGAGTACAGAGGGTATCTGCAAAGCCTCATTGATGAAAATCAACATGAAAGTGTTAAGAATTATGAATGTTTTAATAAATAAATATAAACAGTTCACTTGTAACTTTATGATAATAAAATTAAAACACAACGATATCAATAAGCGTATATTTATATATATAAAAGTGTTGTTTATTGTAAGGAAACTTTAAATATAACCAACAATATTGAAAATATTGTGACTGGCGTTTATGGCCTTGATTGTAGTTTACTGCCATACAAGTAATTGTTAGCATTCTTCTTAATCACATTAAGCTAGTGCAAAGTATAGGTAACTTTTGGAGATTAAAGCATATAGAATGATGAGAGCATAGATTTTGGTTACCTGATTATTTCCTTCTGGTGCAAGAATTTTCTCTTTTTTTAATTTCCCCATAAATCAAAAGTACAAAGGCAAGTTATATATTTGGAATTACTCGTACCAGATTTGTAGGTTATAAAAAAGACAMCTGTGAATTTTGCTAGGATTGTATTTTCTTAATAATTTGTTTGATAATTTATACCATTCTCTATGATATAAATTATATATTGAAGTAGTATTATATAATCATATTTTCTTACTCAGGTATGATTATATAAACTGCCAGAACATAGCACTAGCTATAGGATAATAATTACATCAGCATACACAAATATATGGCATTAGAAAAGCCATTATCTAAGAAGGAAAGATAAAACGTTCAGGTGTTTGGAACAGGGCACAAGCAACCATCCTAAWATTCTTTAATGTCATTTTGGCAGAACTACTATCAATTGCCATTACGTGCACTAGTTTTCCATGAACACCACCAGATAAACAGTATTAAAAGTAGACCGTGCCTGAAATTTCCAGCCACAGACCTTTATGAGCAATGAGCCCTGTGCTCTTAATTAAGGTGATATTCTCTCTCCTCAGTCTYGGAAGGTTTCCCACGCCGTTGTGGTCAAAAAGGCATTTTATGATGACCTACAGATTTTTGAAGGTAGGACCTGCCAGCTTTAAGGACAACATACTTTTCAAACTTCCATTCAACTTTTAAATTAATGGTCTTTCAAATTWAAAATGTTTCTGTACTTGCTGATAATGATTTTCAAGAACAAGCTCAGTTTGGTACAGCTTTCGATATCGATCACTTCCTAACTGATCTGGTCTTTGATAACTAAGATCAGATTTAAGAGGAGAGATATACAGAGATCATTYGATTCAAATGGGGCAAGATTTAACAAATCAAAAGATGAGATCTAAAAAAGAAATAACAGGAGAACAAGCAGAGATAGAGAAGACAAAAATGCATAAATAGAAAACAAGGGAGAAGGAAAAAAAATACAGGTTATTCATGATTAGGTAGAACATGATAATGATCTATACCTTTGCTTTTTAAAGCATCAGGGTTAATTTGTCAGTTATCCTCACTCCAGAATGTACAGAATACATGTAACTAATAAAAAATGCAGTTTATTGCAAAAATATACAAGTCCTCTAAATTGCATAAGATATTGCAATGTCGTGCTGAAACATGACATATTAAACAAAGAGGACTTTAAACCAAATTACAAAATGTTAAAAACCAGATTTGGGTCATGAGCGTCACACAAAATGCATTATCATGCTTTATCTTACGATTACTCTTGTGTTTCACTACATCTGTGATAAATGCAACATAAAATCATGACAACTGTAATAGTCAGAAAGTAATAACTACTGTATATCTTCTGTATTAATACATATAAACACTTTGTGTGCACTAATACTTCCAACATATCACATTCAAACTAACAGTCTTTCCAGAAAATTGAACCATTTTGAAGAACAGAAGCTGGTTTAACAATTTCATCGCATGTGGGTTTCTTGAAATCTGCTCTTTAAGGGAACGCTGCACGTAAAGGACTTGATTTTCAAAGGTGCTGTGCTACTACCAGCAATGCGGAGCACTTTTAACAACCAAGTCCCCAGTTTATTAAATTCCTCTCTTGTTTACTAGTATTTCCGTTGTAGTAAGTCCAAAAAAGACCCCAAAACCCACTCCCAAAATCACAGAAAATGCTTGGCATCTATAGGAAGAGAGACAATTTCTCAGTGGACTAACCACTACTGTGCTCTTTTCTCGTAACAGATCTCGYGGCTCCATGGATCACGCGCTGGGATCAGCAATGTCCATGTTTGTTCCAAACAGCGCAACTAGCTGCTCTTCGTAGTTTGCAATGTTTCTTTTCATAATTTCCATACAAGGTCCCAAAAGCCTTTCAAACGCCTGAACATCCATAACTAAGATAAAAGCGGAGAGGAAGAGAAAAATATAATGTGTTTGTCAGTTGCAGACCCAAATCTTGGTGTTTAGGACAGGCCAATGCAGAATTTTAAATGATAATAGGAAAGATATTACTGAGGCATATACTTTATTTACACTGAAGGGAAACACCGTAGCAAGGACAGTATCAGCTAACATACTGCAGTCTTGGAGCTTTATAAATTAACTTATTACTAGCTGGGTTCCTTATTTTGAAAATATTTTCAGGCTAAAGTCTATGTGATCTAAGAGCTGCTGGAGAGCTCTGGAGTGCCTGAACTCCTCCGCAGAACATAGTTTCAATTGTGATTTCAATAAAATACATCATTTGCTGATGTTGTGGCTGTATTTCCTTGCTATTTTACTCCTGCTTCTAATAGGCTGTGCAGGAAACATTATACTTGTCTGCTTTCAACCTGGTGGCCTGTAGTCTCATGGCTGCTAAGAAAAATTGAAGATCTTCACTACTTGGGCAGTGCCAGAGACCTGTGCATTCACTCATACTGCGTGATGAAAGGCTCTTTCCCACCCTGCCTCTTGTTCTTCCCCATCTTTGATCTTTATTGTCTGTTCAGCTGTGTATGTTTGGTGATAAGGATTTTAAAAATAATAATTTTATAGAGAAGTGGAAAAAATTGGTTTACTAGCTTAGTAAAAGGGCTGTCATTCAAGAAAGCTAAACCTGTACTTTGTCATTTTTCCCATTAATTGAATGCAAACATTCAGAAACTAAACTTCAGACATAGAAAAACGAGTGGACTGAAAAGAGGTCATCCATGAGCTCAGCTCCGATGGGTTTTGCTTTCCTGTGCCTGAGGCTACAGTGTGACAGCATGATTAAATTAACAGGCTGGCAAAGGCAAAGGATTTGTTAAAGTCATGGTGATAAAATGGAACAAATTTTTTACTACACAGTTACTTCTCAGGTGATGGTCTAGTGAGAAGGGAAATTCCTTCTCTGTTTCTAGAATCTTGGAGAGATTTTTCTGACAGTTCTAAAAGATTTGCTGCACTTCTCTCAGCAGTCCCTTGAAACCATTCTTAGCCACATACAACTAGAAAAACGTTGGAGAATTTGTGCTTAATCCCAGTTACTATTTGTAAATATTTTTTTCCTAATGTAAATAGAAATATTTAGTAATAGATGTGTAGTTTAAAAGTCTTACTTGTTATTAGGTAAATATAATTAAATCTTATATTCTCAAGGAAAGACACAGTTCAAAATGGAAGCAACCATTTTACATTAGATATAAAATATCACTGAACATTACCTAAACACTTGACAGTGCCAAGAGCAAAGGCGGAAGCAGCTCGTGGTTTGTTGGTCACCAGAGCAAGTTCTCCAAAATACTGTCCTCTTGAGCATCGAGCTATTTCAACTGCTCCATTCTCTTCTACGTCTTGTTTACCCTGAAATACCAGGTTAAAAAGATAGAGAATGAGGGAGAGAAGGACAGAGAGATTTGCTGAATGCCTAATTTTATATGTAAAATTAACAATAATGGTAATGACAGACATGAGTGTTTAATATTGAGAACACATCAAAATTTAGAAAGCCCCACAAAATTCTATATATTTTAGGAATGTTTTACCTTTCTTTTCATTATTATCCTTACTTCTCCAGATTCCACAATGAAGAAAGAATCAGCCATGTCACCCTTCAAGGGAAAAAACAAAGCGGGTAAGGAWAATGTGAAGTTGCTTTTTAGCAGCTTAACAGTAGCATTAAGGAATGCTACTGAAGAAGCAGCTTAACGGTAGCATTAAAGTATTCACCTCCAGTGCCTTGCCTTTTTGATACCTACTGCAAAATAARTTACTTTTACTGTGAAATCTGTACTCATGACACAAAAGGATCAAAATATCTATACCGAACTGACAGTAAGGCCTTTCTATGAAAAGGCATAATCGACTGTGCCTTAGATAAAATGCAGGAGAAAATACTGTTTTTGAGGATTTTAATATCCTTACTCATTTTTTCTCTCCCTATGTATTCAACTCAGATGATTTTTACAACAGATATTCCAACGTAAACAAGCCTGCAAAGGCTGTATCTGATCTCCAATAAACATTTTAGGGCAAGACTATCTCAGTTGTCTCAGTGGAAACCCTGGAGGGTTTCCTTTTAGATTCCTCCTCTAATGATTATGGCATTTATACAACAGAAACAAGATAAATGTTCAGTCCTTAATGCAAACAGAAGTTCTTCTGCACAGTTTGCATCTCAAACTATACAAAATTATTGATTTATTCATTTATACAGAAAGGAATGCATTTAAAGGATCATAAATAGAAAACACCTCCTGAACAGGATGATCAGCTCTCTTATACACCTGATTCATTGTGTTTAAGTTTCTTCTGACAAAGAAAAAACTAGTTAAAAATCATGTACTCTTTATACCTAATACGGTAATTGAAATGAAAAAAAAAAGCCCTAAACCAAGTAATAAACAACCACAACAACTATACCTGAGCAATGATTTGTTCTCCATCTTTGTATACTTTCGTGCCAATCACATCAACAACTTTCAAACGTTCAGATACCTTAATTAAAAAAAAAGACAAGAAATAATCCATTAACATTACAATATTAAATTATATTTTGTCCTTTAACACTTCACAAATCTTTATATAAAGCAGCATATCTTTCTTTCCCTGTGCTGATATTCATTAAAAAAGACATAGGAACAATTGTTCAATAGCATTCCAAAGGGTATATCGGTATATTATAATCYTAATGGCAAAGTCTGTTACCAATACTTCCATTTCTGTAAGAAGTTTACACATCCAAACCTTCCAAAATTATTTTCAGAAAAAGTATGCATTTAAAAATATAACTGTTAAATTAAAAGGTTTTACAATCTTCTAAATCATCGGTAATATTAATGCCTAAACTGCAGTAAAAAATAAGCTTAAGAAAAAAGAAGATAAAAATTAAAAAACAAAAAGAAAATCCATTTGTACACAGTATTAACTATGGCTCTTGTCCTGAATATTTATAAATATAGTCTTTCTCCTAAACAAAAGTATGCAAAATTTAAATCTGGATAAAATGTTAACTCCAGATTTAAATTTGGTAGAGGAAGGATCTTATCATGGACCTCTGTTACAGGCATTACAATAACGTAATAGAAAGCTTACTTCTAAAGATTTAAGGAATGGCAATGACCCAATAAATTTTTCATACATTTTTCTCTTTTTGGCATTGTTTTTTACAATGATTCTTCGGAACGTTACTCTGTCCTGTAAATAGACGAGAAAGAGAAAAAAGAAAGTTTACTAATAGAAAATGTGTGAAGGAGTAGAAAATGCTTTTAAAATGACTAAAAAAAAATATCACCCAGTTTTAGTTATTTAATTTAGCCAGTTAGGCTCCCCCTATAGTCAGCCATGAAAGATTTCCCTCGAGGTCGGGTAGGAACACCTGAACTTGAACTCTTGATTTAATTCACACTTTGAAGAGCTTCTCTGCCCTTTGGCTATGCACAGGTTAGAGAGCTGACCTTAACAAGCTTGGTCTTAAGCAGAAAATTGAGTGGAGTGAACAATATATATCCTAGCCTTACACTATGTGATGCAAAGCAGGAAAAGGAAGCATTTTCTCTACATTTCTAGAGTTCAGCTGTATGTTTGTTATCAAGAGAGGATAGTCTCTGTACGAAAAGTTGGGGTTTAATGGTTTTCAAACTAATTTTCACATCAGCTCTTTAGCAAATCATTGGTATTTAAATGGATGGTGCAGAAGCCTACATGTCCCTTCAAGGGCTAAGGTGACCCTGGGATTTGTCATTGGATCAGTATGTGTGCCTTGACGCTGAACATCTATCTGAGCTTTACACCTCTGGAAATTTTTATTGTTGCTCAATAGTCCAGACACTGACAAATAGCCTTACTTTGGCATTTTACTCAGAATCAAATGCATTTCATAGCAAGACATGGGATTTTATATATGTGTATGTGTGTATATAAATATATAKGTATATATATATAAATAAAATTATATATTTTATATATATWTTTTTGTATATATAAAAATATATACATATATGTCAAAGTGACTGTCAGTGTTTTTCAGTTTGGAAAATTTTCATTAAAATAGGAAAATACATACATACATACATATATATATATATATATATATATATATATATATATATATATATATAAAAAGAGAGATTAGTGCTTTCTTGAGCCTTTCAGCATTGTTTCTCTAGTTCCCAGAGAACATACTAGTTTAAAACGAGTGTTTTAAAATTAAACTTTCCCAAATTATCAATCATTTTTGATGCAGATATAGCATATCACGGTGATTTATATAAAACATTTAAAACAAATGGCTAATATTCTAAAACAAGTATTTCACTTACCAATCCCCAGATGGCACCAGGAGAGGTAGCTATAATTGTAGCTGCTCTGGGCGTGTTGTACATTAAGGCCAACTCACCAAAACTGCCTCGGTTATCATAGGTCCCAATACACCTCCCAACACCATCACATTTTACATAAATATCGTATGTGCCTCTGTTAAAAAAAATACATAAATACAGTAAGTGGAAGTTCCTCCTGTTCTTTGCTARGCAGCCAGTCATTATATTATTTTATACCATGAATTCTAAAGATAAGGCATTTTGAAAAAAGTATTTTGCTTGTTTAAATGATACTAAGCACCTTGCAGGGCCATACCGATCATTTCTATAAATACCATATGTAGTTGTTTTTTAAAGGAAGGCATAGATTTGTTGTTTTATTGGAAGTAACCCATTTTAAGGAAAACCTGATTTACAATGTTTAATAACCAGAGCTGCATATAATAAAAATAAAAACTCAAACTTAGTAGCAGTGTTTCTTAGTTTCCTTTCAACCACAGTGCACACAAATGAAACGAGCCTTGATTTTTAGCCAAAAATGGCTATGATACAGACAATAAAAAAAAAAGGGTTATTGGCCATTTTAAATATTTTAAAGTAGCAATTAGTATATTTTAATGCATTAATTAAAGGAGATGAGGACACAGAATTAGTGTATATGAATACAACATAAGACTATGAAATGATGAGATCATATAATTATCTAATATAATGCATATTTCTTCTTCCCTTCATTAACTAGGTAGGTAGCTTCTTTGCTCTGGAAGAGGCATAAAATTTCACATTGTAAAACTCATTCCAGCCATTCTCATTGATACTGAGTCATTACTTTGTTCAGGCCAGAGGATATATATTGTACTTGATAGATCATGCAGATGCAGTGCAAACATCTGTACCATGACCCTGTGATAAGGATCTTAGGGGAGATTCTCTGGACCTMAAACCTGCAAGGTTGACACCATTTTGTTAAGTCCTTGCGACTTTTTGAGTAGGAGATGTCAAACCAAAATCTCACAAAGCTGAAGCAACGTTGACTCCTGACACTTTCAAGCTTGTCTTCAAAAAAGACCAACCCCACTTGGATTTCTTTTTTGAGTTCAAGGATAACATTCCTTTCAAACACTCTCAAAAGTCACTCTCAAAGCTTCCAGCTGAAGGCACAAAACAAGCCAAGGTGTTTTGGCACAGCCTGGTCAGAGCCTGGCCAAATGACAAGTGCAGAATAGCAAAGTATAAGCTCCTCCAAACGCATGGGCTTCAGCAATAAGCAACATTGAAGATTTTACTTAGCTTTACCCAAGACAGATCTGCAGATGAAATGTGGTAACTTAGCTGCTTAAGCCCTARTAATACTCATAGGAACCAGAAATTGTATATATAGTATAAGACTGCAATAAGATTTCAAATCTAAAGTTGCAAAAAAGTTCACACTATGTTTTGTATTAGATCTCTCTCAATTTGGTGGGGGGAAAAAAAAAGTCTTTGGGATTCAGCAATACCTAAAGAAGGATGACAAATTCCAATTAAAAAAAAAAAAAAAAAAGACCCTCCACAGCTCAAACACAGCTGTGCTGGTTCATATGCATTATATTTTCTCTCTCCCATGCAAATATACATAAAAATCAAATTTGTGTAAAGAAAAAAAAGCAGATTTTTCTGAAAGGAATTCAGCACAAACATTTACCTATCAATAACGTAGAAGTTGTCACCATCGTCCCCTTGATCAATGACATGCTCTCCTCCTTCAACCTGCTTTTCAAACATCGCGTCCAACACCTGAGACATCTGTTCCTATCAAAAGAAAAAAACACAAAGACAAGAAGTTATCATCTGCTTTTGAAATGTTACTCTTCAACTAACTATTCAGATTCCCATATATACAGATATATATACAGAAGTGCTTGGCTTCCTTCCTTGTCCCTACCAATGACAATACAGACCTTGACTGCTGTAACGGCTACCCCATGAGCACCTAAAATCAGATTTTCTCCCTTCACAATTATGCAGAGGACAGGAAGCATCGTGCCCCTCTTTGCAGACAATACACTCACCTGTTTCTGCCTTTAGAAATAATTTATGGGTTTACAAGTTTCAAAATGATTGTGAAGTATCTTGAAAGTGTAGATGAGGCAATGGTTGCATCATACTGGATGAATCTATCCACRAAGGTCTGGCACATTTCGGATCAGTAATTAAATGATGGGCTTTTCAACAAGAAAGAAACCACCCAGGCCTATAAAACTACTTTATTAAATGTAATGTTTATGAAATATGAATGTTTAGAGAGTATGCATGTTTGTAGGGAAATGGATCAGTCCATCAAAATGACATCATCTCAATYATAACTGCTTAACAATAAAAAGAAAATTGCTAATTATGGTATTTGTCTTGGTGGGTATAAGCCTGCTAATATATATTTTTCACATAAAAAATAAAAAACAACACAGCTCTTTCTGCATTAACAATATGAATCCTAAAAAGTTAACTTAATAACTTGAGTTTCATTTGTAGTTTATTCAAAAATATACTTAAAATACTAGCAACAACCACAAAATTGTGCTTGCTTTCTGAACCTTACTGGGYATATACCATAGTGGAACAAATAAGTTCCACTGAAAACTGCAAGAAAAAAAAAAGATGGATTTAGAATTTTCCCCACACAAATTACTTAATTCATAGCATTTCCAGCCATTGAGAAGCAGCGTTTACCTTTAGAAGCAACTGCAGTAATGGCAGTTGTGTAGAGTCCTTTTACAGTCCATGGACAGCTATAACCATACCATGTATCTCAGAGCTGTTCAGTAGGGATGCCTTTTTCTTTCCTTTGATGACAGACTTCCTATAACTTGAATATTTATGCTACATTTTTTATAAGCATGGATAAAATTAGGTGGAATTAAATACATTTTTATCCTATCAAATGTCTTCCCCTGCCCATACTGGCAGTAGCACATTATCCAAGCCTTCTTAAAAAAGGAACATCAAATCAAATATTGCCTCACATAATCTACTGCGTCTCTCTACTTTAGGTGGGCAAACAACAACAGAACTGCAGCATGTGGCCTCAATACAGTCAATTTAAGTAAAATATAGTAACACATCATGTATCCTACCTAGACCARCAGGGCAGCCTAGGAATTATTTAACCCTCTCTCTCTGCTTAGTATCTTTTTCATCACAGTGAAGCATGTAGTTGCAAAAAGGAGGATCATTTTACTATCAGTTCATGGGTTAGATTTCCATTTCAGAGAAAGAGAGAAGCCATTGGGAGACACTGAAAGTTATGCACATGAGTTGCCCTCTAAAAACTCAAGTTAASAGGTAGTATTTCWTCTTTTTTTCCCCYCTTTTCCCTAAGTAAACTAAAGGAACTCCTACACAATCTGTGGAAGTGACATTAAGTCTTTCAGCTGCTTAAAGCATTTGAAAAAGCGTGTTCCCCGTTCCCTTGCTTGACATCTAAATTGGTGAAGTGCCTCCCCAACAAGCAGCCCTCAGCTGCCATTTGGAAAGAAAGAAGAATAAGAATACGCCATTTGGAAAGAAAGAAGAGTACGAATATGCTATTTGGAAAGAAAGAAGAGAGCTGCTCTCATAGAGACCCTCCGACGGCAGGTACGGCAAGGAAAGGTTCTAACAACAGCCCCTTAGGAGCCTCAGGAATTAAAAATGCTCCCAAGATGTTCTTAAAAAGGCTGAATTATAAGGAGCAGAAAGAGGTTATTAGCTGTATTGATACTGTTATTTACTGAAGGAACAGTACRTACTGTGAAAATACTGATTCAATGCGCGTCACCTAGGATTTCAGGTTAGAACGTTTTCAGGCTCATAATTATGAATTAAGCTCACTAAAAGATACAACTTTTCTGGAAGATGACTTAAAGACACAACCTTCATGTCATCAGATCTTTCTTAGACATCTGAGTAGAATCCATAAATGCATTTTTTAAATGTTGTTTAACACTTGACAATACTTCTGAGAGCTAAATAATGTACCATTTTCTAATCACCTTTTTATTTTCTGCAGAATTATTCAGAAGTATTTTACATTTCTAAATAACTCACACGTAATTTAAAGTCAATTCATCCCCTTCCTAAAACTTTCCACATAAAAAGATGACAATGCAGACTAATAAGCAAACCAGGCACATAGTTCAGTTCTCACAGGTGAAGGTTATAAGCAAGACCTGCTACAGAGGAAAAAAAAAGTCCCTGTAATAGTCACTCATGTCCCACAAGTTATCAATTCCTCTTGGGAAAATTCAAAATAATTACTAAAAAATCTCCAGCCTTCAACAAATCTTTCAAAATGATCAATTTTCTTACAGAGAAAAAGAAGTCAGATTCATAAAATGTCATGCTGTAGGCATGCATCTCACTAGCAGAATAAAAAACAGATAGTCTTCCAGCAAGACTGATGCTCTCCCTAAATTAGCGAGAGGCTTTTTTGGGATAATGGGAGACCTGTTTGACTAAAGTTCAACCTCAGAGAATAAAAATTACAGCAKCCCACTACCAAAGAGTTTCATTAATTGTACTAATTCCTACAAACTCCAGCTTGTACTAAAAATGCTAAATGTGTGAAAGATAGATGGARAATCCATTGTTATTCACTGGGAAAAGAAAAGAGTAAAAAAAACAAGTCTCCACTGATATTCCTGCATTTTCTAAAATAACATTTTGATCGCAGAATGACAAATATCAACTAAGAACGCAAGTCAGCTCTCAGGAAGGGGTACAGAAATGTTTAGGTGCTTGTCAGGTTTCCCAACTGAAGTATTTGGAAATGAGAGCTCATTGAAGCATCTTGCAAAAAACAAACCTCGTGTGTGTGTAGCTGTTTTATTTTTAGATAGCTGAATTAATACTGAACTTTGTTTACTCTCATCAACATTCACAAGATAAGGTAGTCTCTGCCAATTCTATTTCCTCTTCATTTCTCACCGTGCAGTTACAGAGAATTTTGTACCTGCACACATGCCCTCAGACTCTGCTGCAATACACAGATATCTTCCCCTAGTTTCTCCCCAAAATATTACAAACAACTAATGCAAAACACTATGCATAATCAACGTTCTGATTACAGGTCTACTTTTTAATCCTAAAGCCAGATTTCTCTTTATCTAATCTATCTTCATCCTTGCAATGCAACCACAGGGAGGATCAGGGAACTGAACCTGAGTTCACACCAGCRAGCCAAGCAAGCAGCTTTTAAACTTTCATGCTAAGAATGAAAATATGGATGAGAGTTTTATTAAGCAGTGGTCACATACATTTCCAATGGTGAGACATGAGCAACTACGGAAGGAAACTTGAATATTTATTCTCACTCTGCTCCTGCCCATCTGTAAAGCAGTAGCTCCGACACCTTCCCCTCCCACGGCGAGGAGGCACGGGGAGAATCTCTGCTGCTCGTGTTTGGGAAACAATCCAGTGTTCCCGTGTTAAGATGGAAAGCCAGGGATGGAAACGGAAAACTCCGTTTGTGTAGCACAGAGGGGAAGAGTGACCCAGACCCCCCATCACTCTGTTAACRCTGTGGGTTGCACTGGCTCTCCAGGAGCCTCTCAGCAGGGATGCACTGCAGGAGCCACCGAGAAACAGGGGGTTTTCTATATCAGCTTTACAAATGTGTTACATGCAATGCTGTGGCAATGTGGCGATCYGTATCCTAAGAAGGATACCTTATAAATATGCTATATTTCCAATAAAAACAGCATACAAAGTATCTGAAGCATTAAACTTTCATGTTGTGTGATCTTAGTGACTTATATGCTAATTTCACTATCTTAATACTGCTTTTTCAAATATAATGAACTATTAATATTTCCTAAGGACAAAGCAATTTCTAAAAGCAAAGYAGCTAGAGTTTATATAATTTGAAATCAGTTTATATATACTTACATGATATTTATTTACACATTCTGATTAATACAAGCACTGGATTTTTGTTGCATTCCAAACTGACAAGCATGTAAATGGTGTCAAAAATTGGTTGACAAAAATGTCAGAAAAGGATTTTTTTTTCAGAAAATGATGGGAACCCTAGGGTTTTTGCCATCAAAAAGCAACTCTAAATACCATCCTCTGTATAGAGAACATATTTTAATTTTCTTAGAAGCTGTAGGAAACCAAAGCAGGAAACTAGATTTTCTGAGAGGCACATCCACAAAACAAATCAAAGGTACGTACCAGGAACGCTAGCTACACACAAAATTTTCAGTTTACTAATAAAGTGTTTGGTAGGGAAATTACTGAATTTCTCTCAAAAATATCTTTCTAATAATTGATGTTTAATGAGAGAGCACCAATTCACAAAAAAAAAAAAAAAAATTACTATTGAGTGAAGAAAGAAGCCATCACACTGGCTTTCGGCTGTGGATTTACCTGTTGCACAGAGGAACATGAGCTCCCCTAGCAGCATTAGCCAGCACGATCTATCTTCTCATTTCACTTAGGACATGGTGTAGGTTTTTTCCTCAATTAGCCGGAATTTGTACCTGCCCTGGTTCTACAGTGGCTCAAATCAATTGTCTTCAGCAAAGTTCTTCTGCATGTTTAGCTCCATCAGAATCAAAGACTACATCTATGAAGTATTAAATTGAATGGGTCCAGGGGACCAACTTGAGCCTGGGTTTGGTGGGGTGCAGCCTCGGTGGTTCTTGGTGCAACTCCCCGTGCAGCTGCTGCAGCTTYAGCTTGAGCCAGTGATCGCTCTCCTGATGGAGAACGGTCAAAACTGTGTGCGTGCCCAGTCTACTACAAAGAGATGACACAACACATGAAACAGAAAAGAAGAAAGTCCCAGAGGGTAACGACAACTATATTACCCAGGAAATCCCCCAGGAGCAGTGTCCAGCTCTGTCCCTCTCACTAGATCAAGGGAATAACTACAAAGAGGTGCTCCAGCTCTCCTTGGTAAGTGCTATCCTCCAGAAGCTGGTGGCACTGGAAAACAATATATAAACTTCATCCTTTTCAAGTCAAGAAAACAAACATGGCAATTGCAAACTGAGATGATTCCTTGAAAAAAATAAAAATCAATTAGACAAAGGCCACTGCATATAAGTAAAGCTACATTTTATTTAGCACACATTAAAAATCCAATCACTAGCATGTCCTTGGAAAAAGACTTCTGTTTCCATCAGGAGAGCTGACAGTGTGATGAGTCCTTTCCAAATGCCGATAGCTCTTTTAACTACCAAGTGATTTGCTACCTCTGTGCCAGATATGCATCTTCCTAATGTCATTTTAGAGATCTGCTGTGAGCCATTTTGTCAACAGAAAAGAACCAAAGTCTACAGACTAAATTCAACTGTTCCTAAACACTGGAGATTCTAAGAAACATCAGTGGTCAAATGTTGATGAAAACTTGTTCTTGGACCAAATGCCATAAACTGAATCAATGATGGTGCTGTAGAAATAAAAAAATCTAGAACACAATTGTGACCAAAGTCGTGGCAAGTACAAATGTAAAAGTACAACTTTGGACAAATTTTCTTTTCTGCTCTTTAAAAGGCAGAAGTTTATTTGTACAATTAAGGTGATGTGGCTTCTGACAGGAAACACATGGAATCACTGGAATCTGTCAGGTACTGGTAGGCTCCAAGTACTATTAAGGTGGGTGAACAAGTACCAGGAGTACTGGTTGATAGGTTAGGATTTGGCAACCCTAGTAAAGAGAAAGGAGAAGGGAGCTGCTGGAGTGCTACCTACCAGAAAGGATAATTCTCTTTTTGTGACCAGAGACATCCTGTTTAACCAAAGCAAGTATTAGATTTCCTTGGACACAATGGYAACAACAGGACTTCACCATCTTATATGTTGTAAAAATTACAATGTTCTGAGACACAGCTGTTAAGAATAACATACGAARAAAAGACGATCCTCTTTTCTGTTCCACAAAACTCAGTTTTCATAAYGACTTTTTTCTTTATACTTAGAATTACTTTACTGAAGTGAGCCTAAGTTAAGCTGATCTCCTGTTGCCTACCTTGTCTTCACTTCAAGCAACATGTATCAAGCAATTAATATGTAATGACCAAGCAGAATATTAATATGAACCAGACAGGAACCACAGCAGGGAGAAAATAGCTTCCAATCATGCTAGTTGTGTATGTTTGTAGACATGATAAACCAAGGTAACTGTTCACTTGTTATCTAATTCTCAAAAAAGTAGCAGTCTCCTAAGCTAAAAAAGGAAAATGTACTATAAACACTCCATATGCTAAGCAGCATACCAAACTCCAATTTATTGTCAGTTACTTGCTATTTCTAAAAATGTATTAAACCTGTAGATGGTGTAATGCTGTGCCCAGTCGAGGTTTACTTGAAGTGACTCCTCTGAAACCTCTCCTCAAATCCTGCAAAACAAGAGCTAGGGGGCATTCCGTAACACTAATGGATCGGTTTAAAACAGACAATGTTASACAAGGGATAGTGAATTTCCAAAACTTGCTGTCCTGGAGGGTTATAAAAGCAGACAGTATTGACACCTTCAAAAAGAGATTAAATAAAATCATGGACTACAAGTCCCCAACAGGATGCTGAAGGTATTAAGCCAGGATATCCCCTCTTAAATATGTAGCACAAGAACTGGGGTGCTGGTCAGGAGGTGACTACACTCATGTGCTCTGCCTAAGCAGCCTCTCCCGTCGCCACTGTTGGAGCCTGGACGAACCTGTCAGCAGGATGTTTCTTCTCAGGGGTGAATGAAAGTCTGGTAAAGGTGCCAGCAAAATCACTGCTTCCTTCAGCTCTYCTCTGTTCTGTCTTTGCCCACTTATCAGGAGCAGGATGAGCTGTGGGGACTGAGGGTAGGATGAAATGGGACTAATTACCCATATGAGGAAGGACCATTATGGAGATGATAGAGGTGTTTGGTCTACATTTCCACCTGAATGCTACCTGATTAGCACCAGTTCTTGCCAAAATCCTCTCCCTTACTCTCCCCGCCAAATCTGCCACACAAGTTCCTGAAGCCTCATGACCCCTTCCACTCCAAACAGCCTCCTGACCACCGTCAGTCCTCTTCTCACTGGTTCCTCATTAATTCACCCTGCTGCTGACAAAAAAAAAAAAAGGAATAAAACACTTTGCCTGTGCTGCTAACCCTTGAAACATCCCCACTATTCAGTCCCAACTCCACTTTGAAGTGTGGGAAAGCCCTGGAAATGACTACCAAGGCACCACATCAACATCCAAGACACCCAACAACTACTCAGTGTGACCCACAAATGCCTACTACAGTTTGCAACTGTATTCACTGGTTTAAAYGCAATCGTGTAGCTCTCTGAGGTGAAAGAATAAAAACTAGAGAAAATAAAGCACATTTTAGCTATATATTACAAAAGTTAAAAGAGTTTTAAATGAGGTATGCTAGAATTCAGTAGCCCACTTTGTAGCTGTTTCTATAGATTAACCCAGCGCTGCCAGTGCTGTGCTTGCCAGCACAATGCACCTTCTCATCAGCACAGATAAAATTCTTAAGCCAAAAGTGAAAGCATCTCACATTTGCTAGTTCTTCCCCAGAACATTTTTAATAAATGATCACAGGCAAGACTGAGGCAACTCTTGCTTACTAGATCTGATGTAAATATTAATTCTGCCATAGATAAAAGCAAAGTATTAAGTTTAGTTTTATTAGTTTGGAAACTCAGTATTTCAGAAAGAATTTTGCAAGGGCAGAGTGTTAAATATGTTCAGGCACTGGGAGCCCTCTCTAGAATTGCTGGRATAAACTCTGTATTCCCCTTAACAACTCCCACATCTGTGGTCCTAATTCTTCACCAATATTTTTAAGAACTTAAGAGAATAATCAGAATTATATGGTAATATTATACCATAGGATATATAATAATTAAATATTTTGTACTATCATTATTATTACGTGACTCATCTGCTAGCAGCTCTTTTCAYGGAATGCTGTGGTGTTAAGCATAGGAGTCCACTACTCATGAAACAAGGTTATATTACTCTTTCTCTCACCTTCCTTTGAGTTAATCAGTTCTAGTAGATTAATCAATATTTGTGCTCTCTCATATTAATTTCCCAGGTGAATGAGTGGCAATATGCCCAGAAATCGCTCTCACATATTTGTGAAGAACATGCATAATTTACTACCTTTTAGAAAAGGGGCAAAGTCTATTTGAACTAGTCTCCACAAGCAAGGCAAAGTGCCCGAGGACAAAGCTCCCCTGAAGGAGATCAGGCCACCTCAGCCTGCTTCCAGATTTTGCTACAAAACGGGGCGAGGTTTTAAGTGCAAGTACAGGCCCCCCAGGCTTTTAACTGCTGCCCTTAACACACGAACCGAAGAGTTTGTCATTGTCATTGTCATTGTCATTGCCCCAGTAGAGGTTGCCTTTTAAAACCAAAACCAAAGGACCAACTCATCTCTGAAGTACCTTGTAAAAAGGAAATGCAAAAGGCCGTGTGAAGGCCGTGTGGGGCCGTGAAGGGCCCCACATGAGCTGCTGCTGCTCCTCATAGTGATAAAGCAGCCGCTGGCTGCACACATGGACACCGAGCTGATAACAGCCACTCAACCTGAGGTCCTTGGCAGAGGCCCATCTGCTTATCTGCTTGTTTTCTCCCAGCTGCCTCATGCTCAGGGGGAGCGGAGGGAAAAGGGAGCAAGAGTCAAAGAGGAAGAAAAGCTTTACAGAAGGAGGTGCGAAAACCAGTGCTTCCAACTCCACCAGCAGTAAGCCTGGTTACTGGTGTGGGAATATGTTTGGTGTGTGCCCAAAGCAAGATGCCCGACACCCGCTCCGCCACGCTGGGAGAAAGGAAGTGATGTGCCAGAATAGAGGGGCAATGGTGTGAGGCAATCAAGAACAAGAGCACCGAGGCCTGCCAGGAACAGGTTGTGCTGAGAGGAGAAGCAAGGAGGTTTTTTGGAAGAGGAACGACTATTGTTAGGTTAGATTAGAAGTGCAGGGAGTGGGAAACACACATGGGAATGTCCTTTCCCCTCTTATCTCACTCATCCACGCAGTTTTGCTCCTATGGTTCCTTCTGGAAATTCCGGGAGCAAAACCATGTGGACGAGGGAGTTCAAATTTCCCAATCTGGTCATCTATAAAGCAGCAGAAGAACCCTGCAAATTCCTCTCCCCATTATCTAACCACACATGCACRTTTTAATCCAAATTCTTCTTCCAGTAAAACTAAAAACAATATTGAGTGACAGCAACCAGATAGGAGCCAATTAAGTCTCCAGAAAGATTAAAAAAAAAGGTTAAAATACTGAATTTTTAAAAGTGCTTTTTATTTTAAGGGAGCTCCCTCAGGAGTGCCTTGCCCAACTGCCATTGACTTTGACCACTCACACACTCATCAATCCCCAAAGGCAAAGGAAGTTCCAAGATGACTCAAATAACCTTGCAGACATTAAGGAATTTAACAGTTGGTTTTCACAAGTGCCGCTCAGGGAATTGCACCACAACTAGTGTTCCTTTGTAACAAACTTTATTTTCAATCGGAGCTAATCTTTATATTTACAGATATCTTTCCTTAAGTTCAACTATGGGGTATTTAAACACTGCTACCAGGTAAACGCAGACTTGAGACATAAATATGCCTGGTCTAAGTTTAGTCTCAAAGTTGGAAGGTTATCTGCATCTCCTCTCTTTCATTTCGTCTCACATTCAAATGGTTCTGCCATTTCTCACTTTTATGTGGAAGCCTTTCCACATGAAGTCCCTAATTAAAATGCTTATCAGTGCATTAAGTCACCTCCTGATTACTGCAACTTCTCCTGCTGTCACGATACCCTTATCTTATCCTTACGACCACATTAAAACACAAGTGTGTTAGGGGTAGGATAATGTTTTATGAAAATGTGAGCTCCGTTTTGCATCATGCACTGAGCACAACTGTTATCATGCCTTAGGGCAGGCTCTTCTACTGTATTTCAGAGCGCTGCCCTATCGAGGAATGGTGCCTGACACTTGCTAAAGGCCATCAGGGAAAAGCCATTAAGTGCTCTACACTAACTCTTCACTGTCTGCTCACTGAGCTCTGTATGTTTTCCACACACAGAACTATTACAGGAAGAGGTTGAARTTCAATGCAAAGCAAAAGAAAAAACTATGTGTGAGGGGAAGAGGAGGGACAGACACTATTTATACATAGCTTGGATTTTTGTTCCGGGGACTTTAGCTCTGGCAGTTGAAGATATTATCCTTCTCCAAGACGAAGGTTTCTTGCTCATACCCCAGGGAWTTGCAGCAGCTGGCACATGCTCGCTTGTGCTGTGGGATGGAGAGGCAGAGGTGAGGCAGAGATTTGGGGCAGGAATGGTTAAATCACTGCAGCTCCAGTGGCCAAAGCTCTTGAATCCCTGCACAGAAGTGGAGCAGGAGGGAAGAGAGGGAGGAGGCAGCACAGAGTCTCTCCTGGGGAGCTTCCTGCCGAAGAAGCAACAGGCTGAAGGAAGCTGCATTTCAACACCCTTGCTATCTTTAGAGCTCAGTGGCTTTCCAGCACCTTTCATTAAAAATTATAATAATTATTATATTATTAATAATATAATATTATTAATGACAATAATAATTCCTTTACAAAGTTATTTTCTTTGCCTTTCCAGAATGCAGTCTGTGGAGGAATTAAGCTAGAAGATAAAGTGCCCAGAAGTCACTGGACAGTCTGAGCAAATGTATGTAAACAAGAAGAAAACTTTGGAAATTTTAGGAGCAGATTTCCAGCATTGCAGAGCGCCACAAAGGGGCTGGGAAGTCTTTGCCCAAACATCTGGAACAGACTCTGGGAACTATTAACAGTTACAAGCAACTGATTCAGAAGCTAAAATAGAAAAAGGCCTTCAGGAAGATCAAAACATCAGAAGGATATTTTCAGTTATCCAACATCAGTTGGATAAACCAGCACAGCAAAACTCAGTTCTGAGATCACCTCCACAAATGGAGGAGGTAAATCCTCAAAATTCCTTAGAAGAACTATATAAATGTCTACACCGAACAGCCTAATGCTGTAGGACTACACAACACTGCCACATAGCTGATAAGAAGCCAAGAGATACTCRCTCTGCAAACCAAGTGACTGATAAACATTTCTTTTAATGTGCAGATCTAATTACACAGACAAAAGACCTAGTCCTCAGCAGAAAACAAAATGGATCTTGTCCAGGAGGAGTTGGACAAATGGTAGATACTCCCAAGAAACTGGATAAACTCAGGAAAGAAGAAGGCCCATGTTAGTATCAAGACAGATTACAGGAGCGCACAATACACCACAGGGTCTGAAAGTACCTAAGAGTTAAGTGCTCAGAGACTTAAACATGAAGGGTCCGTTAAAGGGTCATTGGCAAGATAACACCTGTCCAGCCAAGCAGAGGCTGGGACACAACACTAATAAGAAAGATAAATAATAAAACARTTTCTCATCCAGAGCAGATGCCCAGAAACCACTTTGTGTGCATAAAATTATGCACAAAAATAATGCTAGAGTGCAAGGGACAAATATTCGGGTGACTTTTGCTTGAGCTTATTATAGAAGAACAGTTRATTAACTACCCATTAAACAGATATCATATAGGAGTTAGGAAATCCTTTGCAAMAGGATGCACAGGGTCCCTAGAATCCCAAGGGTGCACATGTATTAGGACCTATGTTAAAACCTTTGCCACTTCATCATAGCTCTACCTGATGGCCTTGATGAGTCTCTCTGGCTCACTGTTCCTCATGTTTTTGTGAGTATGAGCAACCTGGGGTTAAGCTCAGCATTCCCATATACCAAAGCCCAGAGCTAGAAACCAGAAGGATGGATTAAATCACATTTGCCATAAAAGCRCCTGACTTTCAAACAGAGCTACAAGCTGGTCCTCCATTAGCTCCTTCCTGAATGAAATTTAAAATTTTCTACTTTCATACTTAAAAGTCTATATAACTATTTCCATATTCCCCCCTTCCCCTCCCCTGACAGCACTAAATCASTTCTCTTTGAAAAAGTATTTGGTATGTTGTGAGTACTTCCATCCTCAGTATACATGCTTTGATTTATATACTTGCCTTTCACTTAAACAGTCCTGTCCTTTTTTGCAATATTATGACCTTTGTCTGCCCAGATCATTTGYTCACTGCACTTAATCTTCCTTAAAAGCCTATTATTGTTTCATAAGCAATAGAAGGAAGTTATCTCCTCAGAAGAAAATTATTTGCACTGTTTTACAGTGTCTACATTAAGTGAAATAATAATGTAAACATCTTGCTATTACCATTCTTCCCCTCTATTTCATAGCTTGCTTATTCCATWATACCTCTAGTTAAGCTACGGGCTTTGGGGGTAATTTTAAGATTTAATGGAGTGCTGAGTACACTTTGGAATGATACCAAATAAAAATAAATACCTAAAAAAAAATACCTAAAAATAGGAGCACAACGAAATACTGAACCTCACAAATACATTAATAGACTTCAATTCATGATTATCATTCATAGTACTGAAAAACAGACCCATATATATTGGCATGTGTCTTCAAAAAAAGTCACTTTTGCAGTTTATGAAATGATCAAGAAAGCATACAGAACTGCTCACAAAAGTCAAGTCTATCAACTCCTATACAAAACGCAGGAGACTCAGTTCTCACCAGCAGTGCAAGATCTTCTCTATTAYAAGGAATCTCTTACCGGATCGAGGTTCTTAAAAAGAAGAATGTCCTTGCAAGCCTCCTGCAGTCTGTTTCTTTGATCATCTGTTTTAGGGTGAATAATCTGAAGGATAGAACAGAAAAATCTTTAAAGTGGTCATTCTACAGCAGCAACTAGTTGAAAGTTTGAGCTAATACAGCTAAGCATTTTACATAACATTTTAGACTTGTTTGACAACATTCCCACTGCAAAATCTTCAGAATTTGCATAAATACCCAACGATAATATTTTTCCACAATCTAAGCAAATATTGCCCTATTGAGCCTAGAAAAAACTTCACATTTGTAGAATTCAGTTCACTTCTGCAAACCATTCTGGATATCTCCATTTAAAATATTATTTTCACAGAATAAACAACAGACTTCATAGCCTCTGAGTGAGCCATATATTTACTAAATTACCAGCATCTGTTTAATATAAATTAACAGCTTCATTGATAGTCAATTCACATGCTTATAAAGGTATGCAGGGTTCCAAAACTGTGACAGTAGATGAGAATCTTTTTCATAACTTTATAAACCATAAAATAGATAAAATACATTTATGCTTGCCTCTACGGTCTATTCTATGTTACTTTATATTAAAAAATAATTAAATGTCTCTATAAGGCATTTATTAAATATAATAATGCAACATGGTAACTACCACAGAGATTTTTTTAATGTGCCTTTAAGAACAAAACTCTACAGATTATTAAAAGATATTACAATAAGGATGATTTCAGAAAGAAATAGTAATATTGGTTATATAACTTACATAATTAGTCCTATTTTTTTTCCTAATTATAACGCCTGAGAACTGAAAATATAAGTATTTAATTCAAAGTATTAAATACCCTTGTTTCTGTGTCATCCTCCTCTTCATCAGGATTGTAAGCTTCTGCACACACTGAAATGTAAAAAGAAGTATAATCTGAATTGAAAGTAAAATAATGTTTTGCACAATTTACAGAATAGAAAATGAACTGTGATATAGTAATGAGCTCAATAGAGAACCACAAAAGATCCTGTGCACAGGGAGTAGAGCAGGTCATCTCCATACTGCTGTAAAAACATTTATGTCATTTTGGACATGTCTTCTTATGTTTTAAGAGTCTGAATAGCCCAGGTWACCTGTTTTAAATGACTAGACCTTAACATAAGAACTGATTTTCCTTAATGTCTAAACTAATTCTTTCCTGTTACAATCTAATCATACCATGTCTTGGCTTATCCATCTTGGATAGAGACAACACATCATTTGTTCACTTCATCTACAAAAATTCAGGCCTTTTAGGTTCTTGAAGCCTTTTTTATCCTACCAACATTTCACTTCTTAGGGTAAGTGACTCTGACTCTTGACAGCCTTCCTCACAAGCCACATTTTTGGGTTCCTAATCTCATTGCTGTCCCCCCTCCAGTCATCCCTGCCTTTATTGAAGGATGATGCCCAGAACTGGCCACCAAACTTCAGCTGAACAGAGCACTAAGTACAACAGATGAATTACTCTGCTTTATTCATCTTGAGGGCTATATATCTCTTCATCCATCCCGGCCTTTTTCCATAACAGCTCGATACTGTTTACTCATGTAATTTTCATGACTTGYATATCATTCTCAAAAATCACTGCCTAGCCAGCTGTCCCCTGTGCTAGATACTGCTATTTCTGGGTGCTGTGCTGTTCACCCATCCTTACTAAATGCCACCTTATTTCCCCAGGCTTCTTCTCCAGTATGTCAAAATAAAAATCTAATCCTGGACCTGCAGTCCCTTTTCAGTCTGAGACAACTGCAAATTTAACAAGCATCCTCTCAGTTCCATAATCCAGATTATTGATGAAGACAAGATTCTTTCGTTATTCTTTCCTATTTGCTCTTAATAATCCAAATGAATTTCCATTTCCATGCAGTTCTTTCTTATGCTCGGTTATAAGGAGCTTGTAATTTAGTCAGTTTTATGGGGCTTTTTGTTCTCCTTTTGGGCTGTCACAATTTGCATTTGTGCCTTTTATATTGTTTGCTCAAGGAACAACCAGTTTTGTTTAACTTCTTTTCTCTAGATTCCTTCCCTATGACATTACGCCTGCAGTCCTCACTTTACTGAAATCTTCCCTCCTAGAGCCTTTCATTCTAATTTTTTTATTCCACCTCTGTCCCCTCCTATCACTTACAAGCACTGCCATCTCAGGGTAATTCTCACTGGAGCTGCCTCTCCAATCCATATCCTGGAACATCTTCTCTCTCAGAAGCAGTATCAAGCAGAACAGCTTCTCTACTAATTATTTTCTCTGCTTTCTCAGAATTTGGTCGTATTCCAAGGCATATTGGGCAGGTGCTATTCCACTTTCTTCTCTAAGAGCCCATTGATTAGTCAGGCCCTCCTCTTGTCACCATACCCTGTACACTGCTAATGAAAACCCTCACCTCCTCACACTCCTTTTGGTGCCCTGTGTTACTCCTGTGTGATCTGGAGCCAGGAACGTTTCTCCTTCTATTACTACTCATGGACCACGAGCAACGTCCAACACGCTCCATGGGCTGCGTGACAGCACAAGGGTCTGAACCTGCTGGAGGGCAGCAACAACTTCCTTCTCCCTCTCCTTCCACCACGAAAGGAATATTGTTGTTCACAGATTGAGGTCCTCTTACTTATTCCTGATATTTATTCCTTATTCCTCTGTTATGATGCCAACAGCTTCTGAAAGAGTCACCAAATGGATTATCCATCCATTAACTCCTTGTTCCCAAACCTAACGGAGGTGATTTCACTGCAATACGTATTACTATACAGAGGGTCCCAAAGGAGGTCTTGGCCCTCACCATATTAGGCACCCAACTACTACTATGTCCATTTTTTAAACCTTGCCAGCTTCAAAAACGTAACACAACTTAATACAACTTCCTTTGGAACCAACTGGAAGATTCCTACAGAATTTAATAAGAACTGGATTTGTTCCCAAAATATTCAAAATGCCCACAAAAGGAAGTTTGAAATCTGTTGAACAAATATAATATTTTGCTTCTAAATAAACAGAATGTTCCTACCAACTATTTTACGGTAACTCTAGTATTTCAATGTCATCTGAAATAAACTTCAGAGGATTTTATTAAAATAGCAACAACAGAAACATGTAAAATAAGCATCACAACCCATCTCATAAATCACTACTTTGTTTCAGCTGCAATCTGCCCCTGTGCCCGAGCATATATATGCATACATAGGAGTCCACAAATGTGTGTTAAAGAACAGTGTCCTAAMAGATGGAAGAACAGCTGATCTGAAACCAAGGTAGAGCAACATCATCCCCTCACTCCTCAGCCCATCCTCTATGGGGACAAATTCTGACAAAGCAGTAACTTCACTCCRTGGCTGTCGTGCTGTTGTCACAGGTTGCAGTTGGGCTGAACATTTAACAGTCTTCCAACCTACACAAAATAAATGCTCTAAGTTGACTCTTCTCTGCTAGAAACTCATTTCGCTGGTCTCATTAGCCGCTGTCAGCAGGTACCTTTATTGAATATTTCTTCTTCGCAACCCGTTATGGACAATATGATATTTCTTGAATAACTGCAGTTTCTTCTGGCTAGCACTCATCTTCCCAAATTTTAAAACCATTATTATTATTATTATTATTATTATTATTATTATTATTATTATTATTATTATTATTATTATTATTTGAGATAGTCTTCTGGCAAGAATTTTATACCTGTTTTGACTGGCTTATCTTCTTTCCATAACCCTTCCTGCATCCTTCACTTGGCTCTCAACTTGAAGAGTACACAAATACTGATAATGTAGCTCTGTGCTCCTAAATCTGGAATTTATTTTCCTACATGGTTTATCTTTGTAGTCTGTTTTTCAGACTTTGCAATCTAGTAACATGTTCATTTCTGAGTGCCTAGCACTAGCTACCCCATGGAAGACTTGATACACTCGAGCACTTGATCACTGCTCAGAAAGCAGCAGCCCTACCTCAGTGGTTAGGAACTTACTTCACCCAACGCACAATTATGGCATTAAAAACTGCCACAGYCACTGTACACACTTCTCTCTTAGTCAATAAACTCAGCTCAACTAAACAATTTTTACTAAATTCTTCCAATGGAGGGTTACATTTCATGCATAACTCACCAATGGAGAGTGAAACACATCAAGCCTAAATATATGAACAGAGGAAGTTGTTGGAAAAAGTATCACCAAGATACATATGCACCGAATATGCACACACGCTAATGTAGCTGGAATGCTTTGCCAGTAAGAACAGGAGATAAGGATAGGAGTTTTATAAGTTGTAGCTTATTCTTCTAAATAAAGAAATTTTGGGGGATTTCAGCTGGTAACTATATTTTATATTAAAAAAAAATCACTCCAGATATGAATTAATTTTAAAATACAAATGAAGATATAAGTAGTAAGATCAGAGGAAAARGAATGTTACATAGATTCTATCCATCTACCCTCTTGATGCAGCRGCRAATAAGAATCTGCTAATAAAATGACAGGAAATTTGTATGTAATCAAAAAATGTCTTAYAGAGAAAAAGCAAGGAAAAACAGTCTATATGTGTGCAGCCTCTGATAAGTTCTGACTAAATGATTTGTATTCACAACAACAAAGAAACTCCTATAACGATTCACAGGATGAGCAAGCAAATTAATTTTATCTTCTCTCTGCTTATACTTTAAGTAAGAATTACTCACATAAATGACCATTTTGCCCTTTGCTGGTGTGGTTAAAAGTAGCTGACCCAAATTTATTTATTATTGTAGAATTTTTGTTCCAAAGATTAAAAAAAAAAATCAAAATAACATTAATTGCACAAAAAAGGCTCTTCAGAATAATGCAAGAGTTATCACTCACCARAGAAACTTGAGAGCTTTCCCTATCAAGTGACTATCATGGGATAAGTTTAAGATAAAGACCAATTAGTGGCATGTGATGTACAATTAGGGGAAAAAGAGCAGAACCTTTATAACAAAAGCTACCACTGTAGGAATGATATGCTTTAAAATGGTGTAAACTCCACTCTGTGATAAACCAGATGTATGTAAGTTTTATACTGCCTAAATTTGAGGTGTATAAACTGTCTATAACACAGATGACAGCTTAAACATTAAATCTCCCTGRGATCCAGAACTCCTGACAGAATATTGTGGTGTTTTGCACAGCACAGGCAGCAGGCCTGCAGCATGCAGTTATGCTGAGAGAAAGGATAAAGTGCTTCTTAATGAACAAATCTATTCCTGACATGCATTTTCTTCAATTTTCTGGCCATAAAAAAGCCTCCCTATATTGTTTTGAATGCATTAAGTAGTTTACAATTCCTGAACTGTTTTATGAAACTTGTAGGTGAATACACTTCCATTGTATCTTAATAGTATATTCTAATTCTATAGCAAAATACAGTATTTCTGTACTTTAATATATATACTTCATATATATTTATATAATTTTTATATATTTATTAATTATAAATAAATATATCTTAATTCTTCAAATRCTGACAATAAAAGAGACATTACTACAAAAAAAGTGAGGAAAGAGAGTAAGGAAAAATTATCTGATATTTGTATTCTGGAGGGCCTAGTGCTTATTTCAGGAGAAACTGGAAACAAAAGATTTCCAGGCAGGGGGCAATTTAGGATACAGGGAGCAACCACAATTTGTACTGTAGAGTCCCTTGGCTCCCTTTTCTCAATAATAATTTTCTTCAGGCGATTTGTGTACAAAGAAATAAGGTCATAAGGCACATTACAAAGAACCTTACAAGAAAACAAGATGGTTATGAAACCATTTCCTCATCCCATTCAGTGTAAATCAATACTGCACAAGGCTGCCAGCATCACTGTCAGGCTGGAGYGTGAAAATAAAAGGAGAGGGAGATGCTCCTGAAGCAAAACCAACCCTGTTTCATAGTGGCAATGACATATTGCTGCTTGTGGTCTCTGATACTTGTCACTAGGAAATCCCAAATTACTTCTAGAGCTCTTTTTGACCRGATGAAATGAAGAGCTGTAAGTAAGAATAAAAACTGAAGAAGAACCTACAGAAAGGAGATCCTTCTCAGAACTTCTTCCTCAGAGAGCACAATGAGACCAGATAACATTTATAACATTCATGGAGCAACTTAGTTAAGGGAACACCAATGAGCCTGCTGCTACGATACACCATTTGTGCAAAAACACCACGTATTTTGAGAAGGGAAGTTACCCTAAATGGGAGCTAATTTGCGAAAACGATGGTCACTGAGGCTATCATATCCCCAAGGTCCTGTGAAAAAGGTACATCCRCAGAATGTCTAACCCTGACAGGGTCTCAGAATTAAATCTTTAAGCACTGTTAGGAGAATTTATATCCAGAATGCCCAACACTCTGCAATTCTGCATCATTATCCAATTAGATGTACAGCGTCTACATACAGATGCTGCTGTGCAACTTGGATTAAAAGCCTGCACAACCAGAAAAGAAGTCTGGCAGACATAAAAATTCTTGAGATTTCCTTCAACAAACAAAATTTGTAAGTAAATAAATAAATAAATAAATAAATAAATAAATAAAAAGTTCCTCATCCGTTCTGCCAGATTTACAGGACAACTTTATCTATGAGCAGTCCCCTACCTAACACAATCAACTATGGGGATCAGCCTCAAAATCTGAAGTTGGATAAAACTCAGGCAGCTTAGTTACCAGGAAGATGGCCTTCAGCTTATTATGTGATTGGACACTAGCAAAAATGTCTGTTTTGAGATGGACTGTTCATGGAGGCCTGTGCTGCTCCTTTCCTTGCCTAGACTGAGTTTCTCCAAGGACTCCCAGACAGACATGAACACACACCAAGGACCGGGTTAAACTGAACCATTAAGAACTGCTCATGCCATCAACTTTTCTTGGGTGTTTTCTCCTGTCCAGTTGCTACTAACGGTAATTCACATGATCCAAACTTAAAGATGAAACTTTAGGTATCTTTACATTGGACATGATGAGCAATTGCAGACACTGAGAATAYTCATTACATTGCTTTTAGCTAACTTGATCACACTGTGATAAATTGTCCCTGTGTGGGTGCCTCTCCACAGCAAGCTCCTTCTGTCACAGGCTACATAACTATTTTAGCCACATTTTTTTTGTCATTCAAAGTACTTTAGACACTTGGAATATAACTGGAAAAATCATGACATATTAGAGTGCACGACCTCCTTGTACTCCCTAGGCAAAGCACTCCACAGACAGCAGCACCRACAGAAGGACACACTCTCTTCCCAGAAATCATACGGTTTGGAATCACTAAACCAACTACTCCACAGAACCACAACATTACACCTGCCCAACAGGTAGCTGAAAAGACTTCTGTTAAATGAACCTGAAAGGAGACTTAGTAAAATCTTCCCAAGGACTTCTACAGTCCTTAGTCCTCTTTACATTTCAGTTCTCACCATAACTGTGTAATTTGTCAAGAGGCAGCTAGAAAGCAGGCTTCTGGCTTGTGAGGAGGAGACAGTTCTGCCAGCTTCTCAGGAAGTGCTTGACTTCGTCTGTCTGGCTAGCTGAAAACAGCACACGCACATTACAGTGTCCAGAACTCTGCAGGTAGTTATAAAACAGTCAAATCCTGACAAAGTAAGATGCATTTCCACTGGAAGAGTTTGCCAGTACAAGCTATATATACTCTACTATTTACTACACAAGCTTTCCCTCAAAAAGCTAAAAGTAGCCTACAGAGTAACGACATTCTGTACTCTTATGTTGACTTATGTAACCTTCTGTTCCCCTTCCCAAAACGGTCCGAGCAGTTCACGACACTACAATGTGTTATTCGGGACATAGCTCTGAAATGTATAAGTATTTGACAAGTTCTGAGCAAACACAGAGCTCTTTACATGCATTTCCTCTGTATACCACAGGATAAAACCAGAACTGCGCCCAGCTCTTTCTCCCATATTATTTAGTACTTTGTACATGTCAACGACAGAGCCTTTGCTTATTGAAAAGTCAACGACAGGAAGAACTCAGGAAGAACTCATTATTTCTCCACCAGAAAATCCATCCTTTACATAGAAAGTGAGCAAACACAACTCGCAGCTGTTAAGAAAACATATTCTGAAGAGTGCAGCTTAATCTTTTTGCAGATTTAATACTATATATTTCACATTAAAACTTTTTTTTCAGTATTCTAAATACATCTCAAATAGTAAACAGCTTTGAAACCTGATTTGCTACAAACATGTTAAAAATTGCAGCTACAACTGTTCATCCCAATAGCAGTCAGGTTTTAAACCAGTAGCATAGTTTCATCAACTATACACAATACTAAGTTGAACATTTAGCAAAATAAGAACAGTACAGATAAAACTAGATCTAGAAGACTCTTAGGAACTTCTGGAAAGATGTTAAATTAAAGACAGGTCTATGCAAGCCAGAGGTGGAGGATGGAAGAATTTTATATACAATAAGCAGGTCCATAGGGGATGAGTTTGAAACTGTTTGCTCTTTATGGCTTTAGACCTGCTAAATAAATGCTTTGCTTTGAGAAGACTGGTCTGGTCCATTTTCAGACTAACCATGTGAAGCCCTGAAACACTCCCCATGTTTGGAAGGTGCCTACGAGCTCCTCAGAGCGTGTTACAAGAACTGAGTTTCTGCATCTGTGGTGGAGTCATCCTGGCTGCTCCTGCACAGCCTTCAGAGCAAACCCGCACCCAGGTGGGATTCAGAGCAGCAGGCTGAGAACCGGAACCCGAGAGGAGTYGTCGTCCTTTGGAAAGGATGGTGGCTACAGCAAACTGCCTGCTTGGCCTTTTACACGTGCAAGGGAAGGAGGCTTGAACCCACGCTTTCCAAAAAAGCGCCCTGGGTACCCCATTACAAAATCAGCTGTAATTAGATTGTTTTCATTCCTCCTGGGGCCAGACAGCTGCACAACATGAAATGCAATAGCAAGCTAAAGGAGCCTGCCTTGGCAATCTAGAGAGAGAATATCTCCCCTTAGAAGGGGAAACTGAGTATGTGGCCCCTGCTCCTAATGATATTTATATATATTTTACCCAAGCACTTTTAAATGTGCATGCATGTATAACCTCTAGACTTCTGCAACTAATCTCCAAGAATTAAGTGACAATAAGCAATTCAACTTGGAAAATGCAAACCGCCCCAATATGTTACTGTTCTGCTCCAGTCTCTGTACCTGTGTTCTCCATCTTTCCACACAGTTCCTCATTTTACACAAACCTCAACTCACAGGATCTTGTTCCGATACTCCATCTCTCCAAAGGACTGGCTCTTGTGTCCACCTGCACAACTATGACCTTACGCTGTTTCCACAAAAAATAAATCAGGCAACGGGATAGTTGAGAAAGCTCCTGAATGTGAAAGCAAGAACCTCCTCAGAAACTGAATCTATACCAAAAACTCAGGCATACAGAGAGTGGAAGAAAAATGAACTTTACATTTTAAACATTCAACATAAAAAAAAATAAAGCATGCTTCCACCTCCTTTACATAATGGTCATTTCTCTATGCAAATAAACCCACAATTTTGGGGAAAAATACACTGATGAAATTATTATTCTTACTGAATAGAAAGGAGGAAAGATTTCTGTTTGTAACAACCTATGCCATAATTCTTCCAAATTTGGACAAAAAAAAAGATGAATCGATTTAGCCAGACACATTGTATTTCCTGACAATTAATAACAATATCCTAAGAGATATCCCAGATGACAAGTTTACAGAAAAGCTCTTTTAGAACTACAGTACAAGCAGAACAACGGGTTAACATCTCTTTCTCTTTCTGTATAGTATTAGAATCCAGACTTATGGTTTAGTTTTTTTCTCCTGAGAAAGGAAATATCTACAGATAGTCTTTAACAACAACTCTGTTGAATATCAAAGAATAAATTTCAAATAAATGAAATTTTAAAGGAAGAAAGTTACAACTAACTTCTTCAACCAAAACACTCATTTGTAATGGAAAGTACTTTTGGAGATAAAACTTGGAGGGAATAATTCAGACTACAGAAAATGGAAACCTCAAGGGATCTTTATTCCCTTAAAAATGTCCTGTGTTTAAGCAGTGATGCTAGAGAACTTCTTGATTTAATATGTATACAGTTCCCCTGACACTTCTAGGAATTTCAGGTTTTATGATTAAATAATCATTCAATGTAAAAGTTACCATGATAGCAGCACAGCTGGGAAGTAACAGTAATATTCTAGCTAAATGAAACAGATTGTATTTCTTAACCCATGTCCGCACTGCTTGTGTATTAATTTAAAACTGCAGGATTGTAATTCGAAAGAAGTGGAAAAGAACRACAAAAATAAAACAAATGAAGCAAAACCTGAAAGCTTGGAATACTGTGACAAATGAGTTTGCAAGTGCTACGTTTAGTGTAACYATTTACAAATTAATGTGCTTTTTCTACTTTCACAGGAGCTTTCCAGCGTGCCAAAATGCAGAAAAATAGAAAAGTTACTTCCCATTAATGGCAGCTCTCAGAGATGCACAACACACTCATGTCACTGTATAGCTCACTCCAGAACAGTGAACATTTTTCATCTTAGAAATTCCCTAGGATTTCTAAGATTTTCATCTTAGATATACCCCATGCACACCTAAACATTCCTCATCCCGGCATCAGCAGCCCGGGGACAGCCTGCATGGCAGCAGCTCTGCTCAGCAGGCCCTGGATGTCTTCTGGGCACAGGCAGCTGTATGAACAGTTAACACAGAGCAAGGAAAGGGATCATCACCCTCTAGTCCATGCGTGTCAGGCCACATCTAAAATACTGCGTCCAGTTTTGGGCCCTACAGCACAAGAAGGACATTGATAAACTGSAGCGAGTCCAGCAGAGGGTCACTGGGGTGGCTGGAGCACTTGGCCWGTGAGAGGCTGAGGGAAGTGGGCTGGTGGTGCTGGTGGGCTTGGTAGGCCTGGAGAAGATAACCTYTTTGGGGGATCAGAACATCACCTGGGGAGGGAGCTGAGAAGACAGTCAGGCTCTGCACAGTGACACATGTGGTAGGAGAGACCAGTAGCTTAAGCTGAAATAAGAGGTAGAAGCAGACATAAGGCTTTCACTTGGTAGCCAGTGCTAGTCAGCGTCAATATACAGGATTTCATTCATGTGGTCACAACTCTCTAAGAAAGCCAAACRGGCTCTACAGGTCTCAGGAATGACAGAAACAGGAATGACAGGTCTCAGGAAAGACAGGCAGCCCCTTGAGGCAGTCACTGCAGGAGAGCAGTCCCAATCAGCTGGGGATAAGAGGTCTGCAGGGCTGCCAGGGTGGTGCTGGTGACTGAGCAGTGGCCGAGAGGTTCTCTGCAACCTCAGACTCCTGAATCAGATGGAGACTTGTGACTTTCTCACACTCACTCTCATGCTGTAGAGGCTTCCAATTCCTTTACTTCCTACATTTGGAAGAACAGTACATAGAACATCACTTTCTAAGCAATAAAAATACCTCATATATGGATCAGAGATGCAACGCAAGCCTCCCAAGTCTTACAGCAACAGAGCCAAGTTATAAAGAAGCTATTGCACTAAGCAAAAAAAATGACTAACAGAATAATATGGAATAATAGAAGAAAATCTGTAAGATGTGTGCTCCATCTCAGAGAGTGCTTGGAGGAACAGACATGTCCCTGAGCACAGTGAAGATCCTCTGCCCCACTCCAAGTGACGCAGGGTTGGGCATCTACCCCACACGTTCTGCCTGGGGAAAATAATTATCCAATCTTTAGTGATAAATAATTATCTGAAAATAATCATCCAACCTTGTATGTATACTAACAGAATACATGTGCTTGTAGAGTACCACCCAAATACAGACATTTATTTATTGATTAAAACAAAACTACCTCAAGAGACACAAAAACCTTCTGCTACGCTTTTGCTCCGTAGGAGAAAGGCCTATTCMTATTTTCCCCTGTTCCTTTTACAGAAATAGTCAGAATAAAGAGTTCACCATTATGCTGCCACGACTGAACACTTAATGTCTTAGAGCAGAGCCTGTACAAGAGGGGAGGCAAAATAAAATTCAGTAAACTGCCGAAGGGAAATTTGGGGAACTTCCAGGTTATATAAATTCATTCAGTAATTTTAGACAATTGTGTTGGCTAATAAAAAGCAAGCACTTCAGCTGAATAAGACACACACACACAAGTTACCTTCTAATAGACAAAAATACCATGATGAGAAGGTAAGCCTGAGTGACAGTTTTACTTCTGATATTTTGTGAATATGCATGAAGATGTCTCCCAGGAAATTTTATTAGGATCAGAAATTTCATCTATATTATTTTAATTGCCAAGGAATATGACGATAGCTTCCTCTGCTCTTGCAATTGTGTTTTTGTTTTGTTTTGTTTTGTTTTGCCTTTCTTCCATATTATTTCCTTTCTTACTTTTCTATTTAATTTCCATGATGTGCCTGGCATGAAATTATATAAATTCGCCCCTTTCATCTGATCAGAAAGGCAGAACTTTAAAACACTGAAGTGCTCTGAACACATTTCCAGCAACCAAACAGATCTGATATATATGTTCATGAAAATGCAGAAGTATTTATTTCCTTCAAGAAGATGGTAAGAGTGGAACTGGCAAYTGATATAGAATTGGCAACTGATAAATCTCAAGAGCTGGAATATTTATATTTTCAGTTTAAACTGTATTTTCAGCTTGCCCATTGCACCACTCAAAGCTACAACTGAATACTGTTACCCTTATCAATTTTTATTTTAGCTTCTTTGCTAGAAAAACCTAACTGGCACCTTGATGTTAAACCATATTTTAAATTAATTTATGGAAATTTAAGAAAAAGAAGTTTGCCTCTGTAACAATGGCTGCTAACAATTGCATTTTATACAAAAAATAATTATTTGAAAATATCTGCATTTCATCATAGGTTATTAAGCTCACTATAATGCAGTTCATCAAGAGAGTGCACTGACCTTCAAAAATGATAAACTAGAAGATCAGTCAGAACTTGGTTAAAAAAAAGTTAGAAATAAGGTAGAAATACTACCATTGGTTTCAGCGAGCACTGCAAAAAGCCTTTAGAATATTTAGGTCCTCATAAATATTATTAACATAATATACCTACAAGGATGAAGCCAGGCAATAACTGCAGGACTACATAGGAGTTTGAGACGCCACAAAAAGCACTGTACATACAGCAYAGGTAGCGTGTGGGATCCAGAGACTGGATACTGGTGCATCTGGCCCCAGMCATTCCTTCTATCTGTAAGAACATAATAGAAAGGAAAGGCAGAAGAGGGGSCTTCAAGACCTGAGAGAAGTCGGCAGCTCAGGGTTGAGGGTCTCTGCTCCCTCATCTAGGTGCTACCCAACAGCTCTGGGCCTTCAGTGCTCCATAATGAAGAATATATAATATATAATGAAGAATAAATTTGAAAAGATTGATGTCCGCATGGGCATGGGGCAGAATGCAAAGGATTAATATAGTTTTTAGAAGGCAGCAGATCACTGCGTAGTGGACAATACTGGTTTTGCTTCAATGTGCTTTGCAGTGTTTATTAGTGCACTTATATATTGTGATAAGGAGAAAAGAGACAGTATGAATAAAACRGGATTTCTCAAGGAAGTAAAGATCAAAAACTGTTAAAAAACCTAAAACTCTCAAACCTAAAATAATATTTTCTAGTCACTATTTTTTTGCCTGCAAAAGAAGTTTCAAATAGTACAATAATMATCAAATCAAATATAAYCAAATCAAATCAAAAATAATCAAAATAATAAGAAGAATCCTAARAATAATTTGCCAAAAGGTTACATCAAAATCACTGGCATTTTTTGATAACTTGAATGATAAAAGTCCAACTACCTAAAGATTTTGGATATTGTTTAGTAAATACACCTGAAGCTCAATAGCCTTATATTTATTATAAAAAATACCCATAATAAATTCACACTAAAAAAAAAATCAATTCAAACTAAGCATTTTAGATAAATATTGACACACTATATCTTAACTTCAAGTGTTTTATTCTCCTCCCATCACCAAAATGCAAAAAAAAAAAAAAAAAAGAGAAGAAAAGAACTGGTCAATCACTGACACAGCAACTGAAGGAGAAAAACAATTAGCACTAACTAACAAGGGAAAACATAAGCAATTCTGCTCAGAAAGTAAGAACATAAGAGCCTGGAGGAGTGATGACTCAGGAGGATCCTATCAGTGTTTATAAGGATCTGATGGGAGCCTGTAAAGCAGCCAGGATCTTCTCAGTGGAGCCCAGTGACAGGAGAAGAGGCCATGGGCAGAAACCAAAACAGAAGATTTCACTTGATCCTAAGAAAACACTTCCACATTGTGATGGTGGTCAAGCACTGGCAGAGGTTGCCTGGAGAGGTTCAGGAGGCTYCTTTCTTGGAGATATTCAAAACCCAATGAATGGGGCATAGTCTTGGGCAACCTGCTCCAGCCGGGCTTGCTTGAGAAGGCAGCTGGACCAGAYGGTCTGCAGATGTCCCTGCCAAGCCCAACTCTTCTGTGATTCTGCGACTCACATGAATGAACAACAGTAGAGGACAAAATGGAATACAACTTTGTGGAGCCTGTGACTTTGCAAATGATATTACTTGCTGCTTAGCATTTATTTCTAAACACTTTTTGATATCAAGTTCTAACAAAACTGTGAACATAGGCTTGCCCCCATGTTCAGCCTAGAGTAGCTCTCTATGCTAACAGCCTCACGCTTTGTAAATACCACACTAGATTCACAGAAGTAGAAAAGTCAGAAAATGCAAAATATAATATTGCACGTCAAGTCTGCACACATGCACACAAAGGTACAGAATTTACTGGTATACAGTAAAAAGAGAAATATGCCTATAACAACACCTGCATGAGTATTGAGCAGGTGCACACACATACACAAAATATTAATCCTGACTTCACTACTTAYGTTCCCCAGTCTTAGACATGCCCTAGGGGATTTCAGGATTGGCAGGTGGTTTCTTATTCTCCTGTGACCATAAGCCCAGACCAAGAACTCTGCATCCCATGTAAGCTCTTGTGCTACAAAGATCCAAAGTCTCTATTCTGCAAGACTGAGAAAAATCTTCTTCTGTATTTTCTTGTCCCATTGGACCACTTTCCATCTCTCTCCAGGTACGTCATTTGCAATCAGTTAGAGAACAATTACATAGATTATTTTCTTTGTTGCTATTAAAATTTATTCAAGGCACTGCTTATACGTTGCTTTTTAAGATCACAAAAGCCATAATTCCTGGTGATCTGCGGTACAATTGAAAGTCCATCTGTTTATGATCTCCAGCGTGTGCCAACCAGCTAAACAAATTCAATTAACTACTTCTCATGTAAATTTGCCAGGACAGCTTCTTGTTCTGTGCAAGGTGAGAGTAATACCCATCTTTTGGGAGCCCAGAGCATCGACAGGAATGAGTTTGTTCCTGTGGCTTTCAATCTTAAATTTGGCATGGTTTCTTGACCATTTCACGGTTAAGTTGTGCTCAGGTGGTTTTAAGCAATCAATATACCGCGTCTTATACAGGTAGGTATGAGGTTGCCATGAGCTGCATGTCCATGTCAGCACGTGCACACTAGATGCACAGCACTATGCACAGCCCAACGCTCCCGTCACGCTGCAGCAMATCACTCTTTAACACTGGCACTCGCTGTCTCCTTTCTGCAGCACAGCTTTTATGTCATTATGCATTTTAATTACCCTCCCCCTGGGACCAGGATCTCTGCAGAGGCTGGAGTCTGCACAGCGCAGCAGATGAAGATGCCTGACACTGAACTAGAGCCACTGCTGTACGTGCAGAGCCGGGTTATAAGGGATTTGACACCCCTGTTGACTCCTTCTTTTTGACTTTATCACCCCGAGGCTTCCTATGATCCCCCCATAGCCCTTAGGAACCACGTGTATCTGCTTCCCCAGTGAGCTGATCTCTGGAACACATGAGGATGAGTCTCTGTCAAATATATTTATGTTGAGCAATATATCTAAGGATCTCTTCTCTCCTTTCTCAGCTGTCCTATAGCTGAAGCAGACCTTCGTACTGACCGTGAGATCATGTTATTGATTCCATCTGATGTGCCCAGAACTCTACAGCAGATAAGCCTCACATCAGGAGCTATTTTTACCACATTCTACACATATACATGCATGCACACTTTTTTTTTTTTTTCTGCTGATAATGGATCCTCTGACATAGTCTTTTAGAGAATAAAGCCAAAACTGATAATGGCTGGCACACTCTGGGAATTTATCCCTATATAGCTAGAATAAATGCTATGGTTCTATTAGAAAACAAAACAAGACAAAAAGCACACACCACTACCGTTAGCAGCAGTGACCTCAGTAAAAAAATTTAGTGTCTGAAAGGTTTCAGTGTGTCATTCATGACTACCTTGGCACTCCACTGAAAAAGAATTACTGTGTTGGGACAGATGGAATAAATAAAAGTCCTCTTCTGCTACAGTTTTGCCCCACTCCAAGCCTGTATTTCCAAAATACAGAGTTTAATACCAAGGAGGAACAAGACTAGCAAATATGTGCTTTAGATTCACTGTTCCATTAATAAATTGCGTGCACAGGAATTTTAAAGGAATATAAACTTTCAATTTTGCTGCAGCACATTGGATGTTCAGTGTGAAAGACACTTTCGGTGGCTGAATGAGGCTTTGRGATTAGGTTGATGGGGGTCTTGTTAGCAGTGGTCCTTTGAAACTGAATCTCCAGATTCCCAGGATTTCACTGCATACGCAGAAGAGAGAASAGAGTCAACCTTCCCGTGCATCCCCACACTTAAGGCAAAAAGTAAACAAGGTTGTAACTTTTCTTCTTAAAAAGGATTCCTCTGACATGTTCACACCTCTWTAGATGATGTGATCTTTCCTGTTTTTGAATATGCGCTAACACATACATACAGTTTTCTTCATGAGTGGATGCATATTACAATTCTTCATTCTGCCATTCCCATACTAGCTCTCCACAATAAGGTAAGGCACCAAAAGGGAGTGTTTCTCAGCTTTGCATAAAGTATTAATCAGAATCTGCATAAGAATTATTCGCTGTTTTGCTTCTGATCTACATTGTCAGTGTAAAACAAAAAAAGAAACCCTTAAGCTGCAGTGCATTCATGGAACTTCCTTTTAAATTTATTCTTCTCTAAAACGGAAAGGGATTTAATTTGGAGATGGACATCAAAGAAGCCAGCACTGTGTGCAACAAAACAGACTGACTCAAGAAATAAAAATTATTTACTAAGACTACTTTTGTACATAGTTCATGAACCATGCTGGCTGATGACTGCAAACTAATGCTGTACAACCCAGGGGCTATATCGTAACCTAGACAGATGCCTGGCATCAGACTCCGTCAGCCAGTGCACTGCAGAAAATATCTGTTCACAGGAATTGCCATAACTGAAACTCAGAAGAGGTTTCTAAATCCAGGTTCAGTCCTTGTATAGCTTTCAGACTTGATCAACTGCAGGAGCATAACAGACTCYGAGCTCAAATTCTGTTAAAGGGATTCCTTAACAGATTAGTATGTAATGAAAAAGGGACAACTGGGAGCAGAAATGTTGCATGCGGAAGGATGCCCCTAGCCCCTTGCTATAACGTTCCTTCCTGTGCTCTGCTGGAGCCTCGTGCTGCTAATACAGGAATGTGCAGAGAACACAATTTAGTTACTTACACTTTGCTCTACTCCAACTATTTGTATGCAAGTCACACAACTATTTCCATTAGTTTCTGTATACAGTAGTAAAATAAACTTCTAAAGTACAAAAAGCGATTAGCTAGAATTGACAAAATTCAAAATACTRTATGCAACAGTTCAATTATAATAGGGACTCATATAGTACACTTTCAAATAACATGTTTTGAACAAGTATAGATTAAAAGTTAGATATCAATGAGATTATCGGATCAGCTTGTAAAATTATATGCTTGCCCAGCACAGATGCAGTATGAAACATGGTGAAGGGAAAAAAATCAGAGTTGCGGTCTTTACCAGCTAAGCTATGTTTCCTTCCAGGCTTCAAASCTGACTGCATCTTCAAAACCAAAGGCTAGAGAAAAGGGTCTGAGAGATACGTGATAAAGATGCCAAAAGCTAAGTCCAAAGATGCTGGGGGTAGGGGGAGATCCGGAGCACTGGATGGATAGGAAGCCTTGAGCTTGTGCTTCAACAMAGGACATTTTGTTTAAAGAACTAAGTAGTACATCACGCAGCTCAAGGCATCGTSCTTCCCATGAAACATATGGAACTGACACAGAGTGTTTAGGAAGCAAAACATCAGGCTGCCGTACAGTTTTATACAACGTGCATAAACTGGCATATGGCATTTTAAACAACCACGGTATTCAGCAAGGGTCTTTATATACATCATTTCTCTTCTCTTCTCTTCCCTCACCAGTGTTTAAAACAAGCAGTATTTGCCAAGTGTTAAGTCAAGTTTAATGGTTACAGGCCTAGCCATTTGCGTCACACCRGTCTGCAAGGACACTTGTTAAGGGAGATGTTCCACGAGCCTCTTACCCATTCTGAAGAATGCAGCATGCAGAGCACACCTTGTGCTGCTCATCTTCTACCCTCCAGAAAGAAATCTTTTATAGCATGAAAGTCAAACCACACAACATCAGAGGTGGAATGGATTTGTTCTGCAAAGCCATCAGGTAGAAATTATAGTTGATGGTCTGTCAGTTCTACTGGGGATTAACATACCTCCCAGATCTGAAGGCTCAAATATTAAATAATAAAATGGACCAGCAGCTGAAGCTGAACTTACCACAAATACATATATTGAAATATTTTAGCATTATTGAATAGTGGCAAATAACAAAAGTCTACTCCAAAAAAATTTAAATACTATTTCAATTATATATATATTCTTTTGAATACATAATAATTTTTTATTTTCATCAAAATTATGTATTATGAACATTCTGATAAATGAATTGGAAGGTTATTAACCCCTTTGATCATTTTTAGATCCTGGTGTGCCACGGGGATTGCCGAGATCATCAATGGAGAAAGCAAAATCGGAAGCAGGTTAAAGCAGGAAATGCAGAATGAGCTACAGGTTGTCAGAGTGCGCTGCACGCTAGATGTTAACTGGCAAATAGCAGAACTACTGGTCTGAAAGACTTGGTCAGGAGAACAAGAGAAATTAAAATGTAACAGAGAATTATCTGTGCTTTATATTCACTAATGTACAGAATCCGTTGCACACTGAGAGCACCCTTCAGGGACACTTAGCACATTTGTTCAATAGTCACTGGCACGTGCAAACTACTGCTTGCAGATAAACAGCCATATTTATTAGCATTAATAGGCACATTTGGCCTCATTTCTGGATTTATTTTGACAGAAAGTCTGTTTTCTCTGGAAAACTTTCTCTGGAATTTGTTCATGACTTTCACGTTACGGAAGAGATCTTTGTCTTCACTGCATTTATTTAATTGCACAAGAAATGGTAGATGAAGAATGCTAAATAGCAGCATATCAAATAGTGATCTGCTTTAAAATAAGAGAAAGAAATTTAGCATTTTAAATAGACACCTGGGGAGTGCTGACAGCTSAAGCAGAACCTGTTTGGACAAGTGTTTCAGTTCTAGGTTCTGGTCTGTGTTTCATATATCTGAAATAAGATTTCATCAGCCTGAACCACTATGGTTATTATTTTACATGCACCTTTGATACAACATTATATGCAGAATAATTTCTGAAGGTGCTAGTAAAACAGCAGGAGAAACAGAGATGAAATGTAGGTAAAACGTGAAGAAATTTTCTAAACCATGTCTTGCCTCTTTCTAACCACAATATCCCTGAGCAGTTTAGCCTCTTTCTCAACTGTTTAGTTGGAAAGTTTTTCCTAAAGCCTAATCTAAATATTTTTGTGTATAAAAATTAAGCCAATTACTGTTTATTTCCTTCCTTTCCTGCCATCTCCCTCAGGACAAATGTTGACAGCCCGATCTCTAGCAACCTTTCATATACTGCAGGATTTGTCTATTTATTCTTGMCATCTGCCCTTACTTACTTTCTCCATTCTTTCTCTTGTTTTCTTTCCTCCCTTCCTTTGAATTTCTTACCCTCCACCCTATCAGAATCATAGGCATAGAATGCATAGAATCCAACATAAGCATAGAATGCTTAAGGTTGGAAGGGACCTCTAGATTATCTAGTCCAACCCCCCTGCACACAGGGCCACCTACAGCATGGGGCATAGGGCTGCGTCCAAGCAGGTTTTGAAGCTCTCCAGAGAAGGAGACTCCACAACTTCTCTTGGCAACCTGCTCCAGTGCTAATTAATTGTCTACTACTTCTTCTCATTTCCTTAAGGGAGTTTAGTACTAGTGTCCAATAGTACTCTGTATGGCGGAAGACTTATGGAACTGTTGTGATGATCTAAAGAGGGCAAAGCTTTGGAGAATCCTTCAGCAAAATTACTAAATTAACTATTCAAGAAAGGGGAAAAAACCCAAGCTTCTCAGCACACAAGCCCTAYTTAGGATCTGCAGGAAAAGCAACGGACCTCCTGGAACAAATGCCACAACTTTATTATTTTATTTAATTAGAAGTTCTGAACAARAGCAATGGTTAGCATTCGGAAGCAAATGTAAATGCTTTCTAAGCACCAATATACTGATGTTCACACATATTTTTTCTAACAGGAACTTTTCTGAAATGCCCAGATTATATATAAAGGGACCAGACTGCTCAGCAGATTAAACTCTTGGACCTATGACTTTGTCTCACTGGCAGCAGAAACTTGTGAAGTGCACAGCAAGCAACGTACCGAGGGCGAAATCCTGAAGGGAAGGTGGCTCGCTCCATGCTGTGAGTGACACAGGTTCTACCTCTGCCTTTCATGCGTGTTGTGGAGAGACCCTTGAATAACAGGATCATTATGTGTGGGAAAGAGCTTCAAGTTCATCAAGCCCAACCAYAGAAGTTGGTCCCTCATTCTCAGGAGCTAGATCTGTGCTCACAGAGGGTGCCTGGAGTGGGCATCAGTCTAGAGCTCCTCACACTGCCCAGCTCCCTCACTGCCATCCCACCAAGGGCTGTAAGGTGCCTACAGCTCCTTGAGCCCATTGACAAGCCCATCCAGGAGCCACGGTCGAGCCCAACTATAAGTCCCATGGCTCTTGCGGCACCTGCTACCAGACTCATCTTGGGAGTGCTCTGTGGCTTCTTTCTCTGGTTATCCCTGGGATAACCCTGCCAYGGGAGCTGGGGTCTGTGACTGGCAAGCTGAGGCCAGACATGCTCTGCACGAAGTGCAAGGAGAGGAGAGCTCAGATTTACACGGATGGGATAAGATCTTGTACTGGAGTTCCACCGCACCACACATTTTATATTATGGACCTATCATACTGCAAAGAGAAGCAATCATCTGATTTTTAAACTGCTATGCAGATGTAATTGTGGTTAAGCTCTGAAGGAGCAGTGATGCTAAAAGTGCTTCAAAGAAAGAAAACAAGAATCTCATGTTGGGCGTTCAATTTCTGATATAGGTGAAGCTAGTGATATATGTTCTCACTTGACTATAAATGCTGCAATTCTTTATATATGAACCAGGGACATTCTCCATTCCTCAAAGGAAATAGGTGGTGTGAAATTCTTCAATGCTTGTGAGGCACTTAAGTGCTGCAGTGATGGTAACTGTGGGAGAGACCATGACAAGGAAAGAAAACACATTCTGTAAAGCCTGGAGACTGCAGACTATACAGTGTATTTGTGCAAAATCACAAAATAAGGGAATTGTTGCTCTTGTTTAATACTTGCATTGGCAAGCTTAGTGCTGACAGGGTTTTAATATTAAACAGCACTGTATGTCAGCAGATAGGTCATTTTTATTACAATAAAGAAGGCTTGGGCATTTAAATTTAGCTATTAACTATGTGCATGAAAGGAAGAGCTTCAGATGAACCCAGAATCACTTGAACTCTACTCTAGAGGCAATAGAGAATTCAGAACTCGCAGAGCTGGCAATTCTGCTTGAAGAGTGACATTGGAATTACAGGTCTATTAATAAAGTTCTTCATTCTTCCTCCTTCTGTCACTATGACTTGATACGCTTCTACAACAATACTTTCTCCTACCTGTGCATTTAAAATGGGGTTTACAGTTGCTTCGCTCTTCATCATTATTTCTGGTACAACTCCAGCTTCTGCCTTACTGTATAAAATGGAATATCATTTCATTAAAATTAGCCTTCTTTCTTTCGCTGACATTTTTTAACAAGCCACAGGAAAGTGCATGCCAATCTTGTTAATAAAATCTTAATATAATTCAAATAGACAGAAATTAAAGGCRGAATATCTGTTTTCTAAGTTGAAAACTTTATCTTTTTTCCTAGTGATATAATCTATTCCTGGCTAACAGCGTCTTACTCTTGATCTTAATAAATAGTAGCTTGTATTAAACAATTGAATTATCACTTAGGTTCCTCCAAGCTCATAGTTTCAGAATACAATTAACAATTCCTTTGGTAAGAGGATGCAAATGTACTAAATTCAGTAAAATGTCTTCGTGTTCCTTAAGTGGCTTGTCACATTTTCCATAGAAATCATTAAAGTGAAAGCTGGGAATGATGTACGCAAGGGTGTCACATAGGCCTGACTAACGCAGTCCACACCTCTGCTCAGAATGGCGAGGCCCARAACTTCTATCCTGTTGCTGCTTCCAAAGGGCACCTCGCACAAGGGTGAGAGRCTGAGATGAAGGAAGGAGAAGTGGCTCTGGTGACTTGGTTCCACGAGGGCTGCCCTCAACCCTCCTTGTCGCAGCCGCAGACGGGCTAAAGCGCGGATTAACCTTAGGCCCGGCACGCACGGGCCTTTCATCGCCTCCATGTGCCATGAGCGCCATAAACAATAGGGCTATGAAGTGTTGGGAAGTATTTCACTCTGTGTGTGCTTGCGTGCACGTTATTTTTTTCAAATAACAGTTTGGAACAGAACCAATGTGTTGTGATTCTAAAACGAACCGTTTTCTGCGAATTTTACCACATGATGGAAACAGTTCCATGTATTTCTCCCCCCCCCCCCCCCCTTTTTTTTTCTGCCTATTGAGATTAACAGGAAATAGTCCAATGCAGCAGAAATTGTTGCTGGAATATATTTAAGTAATTGCAAGCCCCGAGCAGAAACGAATTGAAATGATCTGCTCTACCATTTCAAATTAACCACCATCTGCMTTAGACACTTGCAGTGCCCTTGCGTGGCTTTGGGGCATTTCATGTAATTAGGGGTAAAGAGAAGGCTGCACCTCCTTCTTTTACCTCAAAGTACAGGTGAAAACCTGATCTGTTGGCTYGTAAGAATAAAATTTGTAATGCTAAATACAGTGAGTTTGTGTAACTGCTTGTGTAACTGCAGCAGTAGCTGAAAAAGCGACAGGTGAAGAAACCAAGGCCAAAGGTAATTAGAAATTACAACAGAATCAAAGAAGTGATTTGATCTCTGTAGTCAAATATTCTGAATTTGAGTAGCTGCTAAACAAATTAAACATGCACTTTCTAAAAAGTGTACAACCAGTTTCCTTTTGAAAGAAGCTGTCTGACTCAGCCTTTCATCTTCAGTTAGTCAGCCATGTAAAGCTGCCTGCAAGTGACAGTTCTTGTGTAAAGGCAGCAAATATTTCCTAGTTTCAGAAGTTCCAGAGTAGAAAAATATTATTAAAAAAAAAAAAAATGCACAGAGATCTCTTCCAGTGTCTTAGAAGACTTTCTCTCATTCTAAGATTGATGATTATGCCGGGATGTGTAAACTTCACTCTATTTAACGTGCTGTTGTCTTCTCTCTGGAGCAGTCTTTTCCAGCACCCGTGGAGGAGAGCGAGCCTGGGAGCTGTCACCTCTCCTGCTTCCTCCCGTTCTTTCCATGACAGTGGCATTTCCTCAATTGCAAAGTCATTTCAGCTGTATCTTTATCAGTTTTTCCTTACATGATCAAGCCTGATACACTCTGTCTCTAGTTTAAGTTATTTTCTTTTAGAACTTGGTGGAGAAGCTGAATAAAAAACAAAAGGCACAAAACAGAGCAACTTSTCTCTTCTTTTCCACGTGCTTGTTGAACATTATTCATAACATTATTTAAAGTGCAATTTATTTCTCTTCTGTTGAGAATAAAAGGGCATTTTGAAGTCGGATGATGTTTGGGGAGAGGAATGAGGAGCTTATCTCTGTTCTTGATAAGAGATGCTTCCCATATGCCCTTGAACTTACCAATTCTTTTCAGCATAGTAAACTCATGGAAACAACATTTAGATTCTTTCTACTATTTCAAAAGCTTAAGCAAGAACAGACCTGAAGTAAATTTATAAAACTGTTATCTTAATTAAAGACTACACCATGCACTTGTACTTAATACTAATTAATGGATAAAAACAGCCCTCATAAGTGATATCTACTAAGTCTAAAGTCAACCTCATTCTGTAGCAGCCCCGTGCAGGTTTCATATCCAAGATTCATTTCATGAGGGTGAAAAGCAAGAGSTCAGTGCTCTGCAAACACACAGAGCAGCATCACCTTTCCAAACCTAGGTACCATGTACTCGAATGGATGGAAATTTCATCCACAGCAAAAAGAGCATCTGTCTATATTCAGAAATTGCACCTCTTGGCGAGCTCATTTCATTCTAGCATCTCCACATCATTTTTCATCTTGTGAGCATACTCACAACTTGCTCTTCAGCTTCATGCAGCCCCTACCTCCACGTCCCCCCCTCCTCCCGTCCATGTCTCCTCATTGCCTSAGCATTTTTTCTCCTTTTTTTCTATCCTAATCCTACCAGCTCTTAAAGAAAATTTCAGGATTAAAGTATCAGCAGCAACCTGACTGTTCATTCTATCTGCATTAAGTATTTCTAGCTGCCTCTTCTTGCCTACCTTGTCTATTTAAGGCTATGAAATCCATTATTATTTGTACTCAGCCTAGAACAATGCAGCACGTGACTAACTAGTCTGCAGGTAGCTACACCACCAGCAGCACGGTATCTGTGGATGCATATTTTATGCCTAGAACACACTTTGCATACACAGACATACCGATAAGACACACTAAATTATATAGATGCATACATTTTAAGAACTGAAATTCAAGACAATTAATGGATCCTAGCTTACTTATTCCTTTATCCTTTACAGTGTACAGTGGCAGTACATGAATATACTCACAGCATGTTGGCAGGACCAGCTGTTCAATAATAAATGCCTCACTATATTGTTTTCAGCAGGCGCTTTAGCCATTACTCTCTGGTGGCTTAATTGCTAGCTCAGGTTAGAAAAATAGCCACAGCTTATGCCACTAAGTAAAACACTAGAGTTTGCCCATAGCATAACTGAGACATCAAAATCAACACACCCACTGCAGCAAGTTATTATTTGTTGTGAATAAATGGATATCATCTGACTTTCCYCTCACTGCAAAAGCTCGAAAAGCAGCTTTGAGCAGGGCAGTCCAGGAGTCTTTGCTCTGGGTGACCTTGTGTTTTCCCTCACTCCTASTGCGAGTGAGACAACCACCAGCAGGGACAACGCTGCCCTTCCTCCATCCCACCCCTGGCTAAACTCGGCAGCTCCAGCCACTGCTGTGGTGGCACGCACGTAAAATCCGCAGTTTTGGAGCGAGTTATCTGGGAGCCACAGCCTGGGTCAGTGGGAGATGCAAATGGAAATCAATGCAGCAAAGAATGGAGCTCCCGCTGTTCCTGTCAGACCAGGAGCCTGCAGGCCATGAGCCCCGACGTGCCCARGGAAGCGAGGTGGCTTTGGGCACACGTGCGAGGAAGGAGGGCAGGGAAACATCTCCTACCACCATCCCCACACGCCACGGAGAGCTGCCCCAGTGCTCATTGGATCACTGCCACTCTACTCATTGTTAGCACCCAGCAACATTTATCAGAAGCAAATCTTCAAGAAAATTTCCATGGCWCAACAGAATCAAAGCCCTCACACATTTTACTTTTTTAAAAATAGCTCTTATTAAGCTTAAAAAACCCCCAGAAATCCGTATTTGGAAAAACAAAGAATTCTTCCTTTGGTCAGCTGCTCCATTCCTAAGTAGGAGAATCATCTTCGACTCCAGAATGCCACAAAGGTGGAAAGCGTGGAAAGCTTCTGCTCTAGATCYGGTGTTTCCATCTGCAAAGTATCTTGAGTACCTCAATGTATCCAAACAGTTGTTCAATAAAAAGTAAAGCCACTGTCTAAAAAGGCGGCTGGCACAAACATCTCTGTAAAATGCTTGCGGATCAATATAGTTTGAGTCACATTTAGTATTTGATCAATCCACTTGTTTAAATATCCTGTATCTCTCTGGTAGCTGTCTAGCGTTTAAGTAGTAAGAACTATCACCTTTCATGGCTTTTCTTGTTTGAAAAAAAAAAATACTTTGACTATTAAAGCTGCCCTGAAAATTAATAAAATAATACAYAGAGTAGATCATATTATTACCTTGCTGCAGCTTAATTAAGCATTGCTCATTTCTGCGGCTTGCAGACTGCATCCTTATCGTAACACATATTGAATTCCACTTACTGGATTTACATCTTAAAGAGTCTTATACAATTCCACTTATTTTTCTGAYAAAGATAACTCAATTTTATCTCTCCACAAAAGACCTAAGCACATTAAATATTAAAAAGTATTTATATTTTTCTCCAATAAGTGTGCGAAAATTCCAGACCTGTTTCTAGTTTCCTTTCAAAGGGACATTAAAAATAACTGCCATTTTTTTTTCTGAGCAAGCATTAACTTTTCCAGCTCTCCTACTGAAATGCACAGTCCTATCACATATCTGCTGAAAAGACAGCATTGATTAAAGTCAGCTGTCAATCAGCCCCAGTAAAACCTTGCTTAAAACACGCAGCACGATTTGCATAACGCCCCGCTCACTTAGTGAGTGCCAGCTACGAATCATCCCTTTTATTTCACGCTGCATGTACCTTATAAAGTAGTAGCAAAAATTAAAACCATTAATATGAGGGTATTTTGGAACAAATTATGCTTTCTTACAGTGTGCTTCACATAACAGGCCCCAGTCCTGCACATGCCTATCTCCATTTATTCTCTACAGTTCTCATCTTAGTAACCTCACTAATATTTTTATTGACAAGAAACTATCTGGCTGAGACCAYTGAAAGAAAACCTAGAATTCTGGATTGACTTTCTGGATTGTGGAACACACACTTTATTACATTTACTAAAAATGTAAACTCTTTTATGAAAATTTAGATTTTAAGGTTAGCATACTAAGCTGACTAGCTATAGCTCACATTGCCCGTTCTGCTGACTCCTGTGAGYGCATCATCAATCTCATCATACTTAAGGGGGGTTTTACACCTTGCTTTCAGATTCATATTATTTCAAAAATAAATAGAATAAAGTTCTGGGCCGCATGCTTCAGCAGAGAAAGACTGAAAATAGGAAACATAAAGGACAACTAAGAAGGGCTGAAAGTATTAATTTTTCATCTAACATAATCCAGGGGGATCCTTTCCATGTTGTAATGGAAACAGGCAAACAGTTCTCCAAGGCAGTGTTAACGGAGCTAACCTGCAGCTCAGGCAGAACGGCACCAGGCTAAGCTGGAGCACAGGGCACTAACACAGCCCAACACAGTGCTGTCAGGACCACGTTGCGTTTGGGACCCATCTGACAGCTCTGCAGAGATGCCCCACGTACACAAACCCCTGCTCAGTTTGTTAACATTTTGGAGATTGCTCACATGGCTGTACATTTTCTCCTGCACATGTGTCCACCAAACTGCTGCTTCAAGTTGTCTATGAAATAAGCATGACAACACCAGAGCCAATTATGTTCATGTTTTCATGTTTCATGTTTTATGTTCATGTTTTCTATGTTCAGTCCTGTCAAGACTAGTATTGATTTTTTCAAGGGAAAAAAAAAAGCCAATTTATATTTTCATGAATTCCACAACAAGACTTCAGCCTTGACCTTGATGACATTTTTCAGCAAACCGTACTTGAAATTTGAAATAAACCAGTCATCTTCACAGAAAACTGATTAATGTCATATTATATTTTACATTGCAGTCAGAATCACCATTATTTTCATRTATTATGTAGACCAAGGAAACATGCAGCTTTAGCCAACTTACCCGATGCCCGTCTTGTGAATCGGTTTATCGTTGGAGCTGAAAGAAAACAAAAGTTTCAATTAGATTCTTTTCCTAACAATTCAAMTACACTTTACATCTACCAATGATACACTTTGTATGATGATCACAAAAGTTAATAATTATTGGTAAATCCTTATAAAAAGCCATATTAATTTCAGATATAMCAAAATTTTAAATAGCTTTGCAAGAGATGTAGTAACTAGTAACTAGTTAAGAATTCAAGAGCATTTTCAACTTTCTAAAGGTTACTGGACACAAGCACTTTTGCTGCTCATATCTGGCTGGGAACATTCAGATCTGTATTTCTGTTGTTTATTGAGACCACAGAAACTGGCATCTTGCACGCAATGATTTTTAATTTTGCAGGACATACTTATTAGAAATCTAGCAATAAGCAAGATCTAGAATCTAGCAAGATTCTCCTATGCAGARAGGACTAATTTGCAATTCTAAAAGATCAAATTTTAACTGTCTAATATTTACAATTCTTCAGGTACGTTAATGCCAATGACAAAAGGAAAAAACATATTTTGTGTTGCAAAGAGCTGTTCATATTGGAACCTTTACAAATATRTGCTGCAAATATCTGCAATCCGACTCCTATCTTGGTTCAAACTGGGAGAGAGCACAAAAATACATCTTAAAACACATAATTTTGATAATCTTTGCCCTCTGTTTCAATTCCAGACTTGCCAGCTTCTGTAAGAGATACTAGTGATAAAATATATATTTACATATACATATATGTATATATACACAAATACATATATACATATATGTTTTGCCTTCCAAATACAACCTGCACACTGCTTATAATCAGTATAAAATACTGGTCTTGAACTCTGCTTTCACATGAGACTCGTTTCTAGCCTTTAATGCAAGAAGAAAATCTGAATGACCTAATTTCCAATGTGGGCAWCTACTTCATTAAAAATGCATCGTGTTATCATGGTTATTAATATTCAGCTTTACAGAATTACTCTGATTTTCACACGGAACCAACTAAAGAAAAATACTGAATGTGTTGATTTTTAACACGGTTTTGTAAGGGAGTTGCACAGCATTTCTGGAGCGTTTGAGCGGAGATGRAGAAAACAGGAGGGCCAACAACAGCTTGAGATGCAGACAGACTTTTAATTCCTTTGGGAGAGGAAAGCAGAGCAAAGGCACMAATTCTGAAGGCGAGTCGCAGGTGGTTTGTGCAAGAACGTACAGGAGTGGCAGGTCCAAGTGGCAAGAAACGCACTGGGATACAAGGCCGCAGTGATTCAAGCTGCTATTYGTGAGCGAGGATACCCTTTCTGAAGAAACTTCCACAAAGCCCAAATACACATATAAATAGCAAGAGATTCACATAACCAGAAAGTGTATTTTTAAACCCAAGTTGTCTTCTCACCCAAAGACCTTTTGTATAAAAACCTTTTGTATAAAAAAACAAGACTTATAAACATTTTTAATTGGAGTAGACAGCATATTTTATGCAACTACCATTGTGTAATGCAGTGTAATTGGTCAAATTGCAAAAAAAAAAAAAAAAAAAAAAAGAAAGCCTACCATGTATTTTGTCTCGAGGGTAATAGGGCAAATCCACGGCAGGCCACGAGTCAAGACTCACCATGAGATGGCTGTGCCATTAGCCCCAGTTACGTAAAGCAGCAGCAGCCCTCAGCAGATGTGCCCATAAAAAACCTCTCGGGATCTGCCATCTTTCCAACAGCACACAGTGCTCTGCTCGCACTAAAAGTTTCCTCAAAGTCAGGGAAGATAATTCGGGTTGRTTGTCAGTTCTCTACAGCATGTGTAGATAAGAAAGCTTAACTCCTCCAGACAGCTACCTCAGCACATTCTACCAACACGATAAATAATAAATAATTATTAAATAAATAAATTTCTCAAATAAAATCCACTCGGCGCTGAACTAATCTACTTTGAAGTCTGCACCTCTTTGGCAGTTGCAGTAATTATTTCAAGGAGACAATCCCTTTTCCAGGTACTTTGCATTAAATAAACTTTTAAAAACAGTTTTCTGATTGCTGCAAGAAGGTTTAATCTTGCTGTTAAGAGGGAAAAAAAGAAGAGTAAGGGAGAATGATTTTACTGGAGTGTTAGGAACTTGAGAGCTAATTGTCACGTGTCAGGCATGTGAAAGGCCAGTGCTCACGCAGCCACCAGGCCAAGCCTTGTTCCCTCGCCTCGGGATCTYTTTGGAGTCATCCTAAATGTGTTCCTGGGAATTTTGGAAGCAGCACCACAGTTGYTCATTACGCAGCAAGCTGAGCTACCCTTCTTCTTGTAGAGATACATCTTTGGTGCTCAGAAAGATGGAGAAGTTAGCTTAGAAGAAGGGCTTGGAGAACCATTAGCCTCTATTTCCACTGAAAAGTTGATGCATGATCAACCAGATGGTTTCTGGCAGGATAAACATAATAAAGTGGACAAGGAGAGTTTCAAAAGCAGTTTGCAGGAGGCATAAGGAATAACAAGGAGCTATATATCAGGCATGTCAGGAGCTGAAAGTCTTGGCTCGSAAAGTGGCAGGACACATCAGTGGCAGCCCAGTTCACTGAGGAATATGAAGGTCTCCTCCCGGGGCTGTGCARCCTTAAGCCGCAGAAAACTGAAGGCTGTAGAGAGGGCAGAAACACTACCTTGCTTTGCCTGTGCTTATCTGCTTCCCTGGGTACCTTTGCATCAGCCACTGCCACTTCTGGGCTAGACTGCTTCATGAGCTAGGACCAGAGCCACTACAGTCAACTCTGGGGAGATGTTGGAGTCAACTCTGGAGTGAAAATATCCAAAAGGTCACAGAAAGAAGGAAAAAAGGCCTCTATATTGACTTACCAAGAAACCCCCCATCGACTTGTACAAACAGTAGAAGGAGCAAAACATGGATTGCAAGACCTTGTCATTGCAAAATCCAATGATTCTTCCCAACAAGAGGTGAACTGGGAGGCAGATGCGTTCAGAAAATTTGCACTGACATTTTATCCTCTTTCTGACTAGCAGAGGCAGTGCTGTAGCACGACTGGGTGATGTGTTTCAGCGGGGGAGCATCTTCTTTAAGCACTTTGCGCTTATGCTCTGTTAATACTCTAGTATTAACACGACTCTTTGCATCGTTTTGTCCCAACAAAAGTCTATGGAAAACTGTYTTAGGGGAAAATGAATAATGGCAAAATAAACAGGCAAAAAGCAGAACCCCTCAGGTGTCAATATCCTGATAAAGTTTGAAATTTGAAGTTAAGGGAGTTAAGACATTGTTATAAGATACATCCCTGCGTTTGCCTTATTTGGGCTAAATAGAAATCCATCCTCTCAGGCATTACTTGCTAGCTGAAATCTCTATTTGCTCATGTTTACAAATCCCTGCTCAGACAATTGTAGGAAACTACAAAATGTTTTGAAGTATTTTGCTGAAAGAGACTCAAGCAAGTAAACAGAAGTAAGTGGCACCACACAAATGATAAAAGCAGATGAAAATGCTACAATGTCACCAAGAATTTGCTCTCTGGAARCAGCAGCGATTACGTGAAGCACTCGCTGAAGACACAATTTCTCCTTTGGTGACAACTGTCAGACAGCAAACTAGTGCTCTCTTCCTTCCTGGGTATTTTTTCATTTACACAATTCCTATGTACATTAACCAGGCATCATGACACCCTGCAAAATAGACAATAAAAGCGACATTGTTTTGTAAGTGAGAAAAACGTGGAAAAGAGGGTCAATGGGATTGATTTTAGAGCAAGAAGGCTACGGTGATAAGGGCAAAAAAGGTATTTCCCTACCTGGGAGCCCTTTACCCCGTTAACTTGTTCTAATAGCACTGGGCCTTATTGCAGACTCCCAGTTTAAGTGCTCCAAGTCAAGCTTGCTTTCAAGACGGCAGGAGACTCTTGGGACCACAAAAAGGCTCCCAGGGGCGTCTGCTCGGTCACAGCCAAACACCCAAAGCCAAAAAGGCGGCTCTAAGCGAGCGGGGTCGGCAGATCAGTGAAGAAATCTTTAGCATTAATGAAAAGTAGAACAACAGTTTCAATTGGCCCCTGTAGCATCTTCAGAGAGCAACAGGCTAAACCTCCTAAAACAAAAAACAAAAACAAAAACAAAAACAAAAAAAAGAAAATTGGCTCAGCCATTACATTTCTAAAGACCTCAAATTTGACAGATGATAACCCATAGAGAACAAGAATGCTGCTAATATGTCTTAAAAGTTAGCTACAGCCAGAAATAGTTCCTGCACGTCAGTGCATAATCCTTGGGTGGAAGGCACAGATACCCACGGTGAAGTTACGAAACAGAGTCAGAGCTAAATCAGWCCTTCTTTTCTATGATATTAAAGGCAAAACAGTGCTAAAACTCTCAAGGACAGCACTGAGGTCAGTGGCTTAAACAGGGCTCAAATTTCAGCATGAGGTTGAGAACCTGTTTCTCAACATGGCCCACGATGTTTTATTAACCAAATTGTAATGACTCCAAAGAAGCTGTTCTTGTTTCCCTTACATTTTCTCATGTCAGCCCCTATGTGACATCCCTTCCTTGCACCACAGACTCCAGTATCTCAGTTCCAAGCTCTGCGGCTCCTCAGAGGCCCAACGGCCTTCAGGAAGGTGCTGGATTCTGCCTGCTGCAAAGCTCATCCCCATACCGTGCAGATCAACAGCAGCTGCTCTTCTTTCCTGCACCGATTATTAATTAGAATGAACTAATAAGAGAAAAATCACATCTAAATGTAGACTGGATGCCTTTCTAAAATGCACACTTCAGTTATTAACCTCAAAGTGGAGCTAAAGGCTAAACTCATCACTAACCAGCATRACAGCCTGGCACATCATGCATAAGAATGATAATAGCACTAATAAGGAGAAGACCAAAATGGACGAGCAAAAGGCAGGGTATCTCATCAACCAAGGACACCTCTCTGGATCTGCCCTCATTTCTCTCCACCACAATCCTAGGATTATTCCAGGAGGAATGATCAYGGTAAAGCACTGCCAGGATGGAGATGGACGGGCACTTAGGGACATGGCTTAGGAGGCATGGTGGTGACGGGTTTACGGTTGGAAATGAGGATCTTGAAGGTCTTTCCAACCATTAATAATTCTACGATTTTGTAAGATACTAATTTTAATGCACGGTCACACTAATAGGAGCRCCCAGAATCTCAGGCAAGGTGGTAGAAGCGCCGCTGTTGCCACCACCAAGAGCTCCTGCYCCTTCCAGGACTGCTGTGGGCTCCGCAGAGCAGCTCAGTCAACGCTGGTGGCACAGTCAGCAGCCACGATGGCACGGACAGCCCCRGGCTGATGATTTCCCACCGGATACTGAAGAGCCTATCTGCAGCCTGCAGCATCACCAGAGGTCAAGGCACGCGGCCATTTCTCACCTCGGCGCTCTAAAATCMCACGGAGATATTACTAGAACTCAGACCTGGGGAGGGGATAAAATCAAGCTGTCAACATAAAACAAAACTGCAGAAAAGGTGGGAAATTTGTAAAACATAGATCTCCTTTTCACTGAGACATTTATTAAAGCTGGAAGAACCTCACGAGCGGCCACCTGCCTATTTCTAGGCTATTTCTAGGCTACTGGGAGAAGTTGGGAGAGGAAATAATCCAGGCTCTTGCAAGGGAAGAGGCTGGTATGGGGAAGCAGCTACACTACATGGGATGCCCTAAGATAGCTGCTTKTTGTTGTTGTTGTTGCTCAAATTACATCTACAGATTTTAAAACCATCTGTACCACAACAAAATATSCCCATAATTATTCCCATTTCTGAAGACATCAACACATCTGTAGAAAAATAAAAACATACAGAAACCAGAATATCCTATTATCTCCTTTTTTAAAAAAATATGCAACAAACAAAAGCAAATTTAGAAGAGGCAGCACTGACAGTTTTCTTTATAGGCCTAAAATGCAATTAGTCCAAACTGAATTTTAAGACTGTAACGGGCTTCAAGGATTACTTAACCTCTTGACACTTTCAGCCTGGAACATGAGCTCTGTTTAGCTGTGGAAGAGGCTCTCGAGGAAGTGGGGAAAGCCTCACAGCTCCAATATTTAGAAAACTCTGCTCAATAATTGCCTTCTGCTCCTTATGGCACAGCTCTGGGCTGTGTATTTCCATAACGACAGCGGGGCTGCCCTTTTCCAAACCAATGCCACGTGTTTCCCAGGATCCTGCACCCTCCTCGGGCAGCCTTCAAAGGAGACCAAAATAAGGAATCCAGTTCATTATTTTATTCACACAAATACATCCCCTAAAAAAAGGGATACTAAAAATAGCATAAGAGAAAGCCCCTCTTCTTGGAAGCTGGTAGGTAGAATAAAATACCCTGTGGATACACACTGGGAATTGCTGCTTCCAGCAGAAAAGGGCAAGCTCCCCTACCTAACATTTTCTGGTGACTACACCACAAGCCACAAATTATTTCTTCCAACCCAAAGGCCTGGGTTGTACATACGAAAAAAGAAAATTAAGAAAAAATAACATGACTACTAACTCAGGTCAAAAAAAGATAAATATCAATATAATTTATATACATATAATGTATGTAATGAATATATTTTATATAAACAATGAATATATATTATTATATTATATATTACTATATTCTATTTTTATATATAATGAATATACTTGTATTATCAATATAAATATATATTCAGTGAAAATTTTGACAAATTAATTAGTTGATTATTAGCAAGTCACCACACAAGAATATGAATATAAACATGTGGACAAATATGAAAACAAATGCCTCAGTTTTTGTTTTGCTGAAGATGGAAACCCTTTTTGTATACAGATTTCAACTCATCACTATCAAGAAAATAGCATTTTTACAGCTGGAGCACCTGGAAACATGAAATAAGCAGTGACTAATAGATTTTCTTGGATTTTCATTTCTTGCACTCTTTCCAGGTTATATTTTGCATTGGTTTAAAACATATTTATTTTTTAAATGCTATTACTGAGTAGCACATTTTCATGGTCATATTTTGACATATACATAGAGCACTACAAGTTGGCTGGTTATTTACCTTGTCATAACACGTGTCTTGAAAGAGAGGCAAAGTAGTGGTTAAGAAATTTCAGCTATTCCGAATAATTGATGCTCTACATAATTACTATAGCTGAAAATAAAAACATGAGTTGTCTGTCTGATCTTACTCAGGGTTGGAGCATATTTACTTTTCCCACTCAGGCAGATCAGATTTTGACTTTTTTAAAATTATTTTTAAGGGCAAATCTACCACTTTTTAATATTCGAGCCTAACACAATAAGCTGAAAGTAGGTTAAGTGCATATGTTGCTATATTGAATGCTTCTTATCTGAAATATGCATTCCACCCTATAGTATCATATGCTAAACATAGCATGTTTTCCTACACAAATTCATTGTCACCATTGCTTGTGACCAGCACACTTTGTCATTAGCTCATGAAAAATAATCAGTCATTTAGAGAAGAAAAAAAATAGATCATTCATAGCAATATTTCTAATTTTCAATTATCCCAGCGGCTGCAACAAATCAATTTGCGTGAGATCTTGTTTGATAAAAGCTGAAAATCTGTGTTTGTGGGGGARGCTCTGGAGTAGCTGCTGCCCTCAGTCTCAGGTTATTCACTACAGGCGATGAAAACTAATGATGTGCAGATGATAAGATTATATCCATCAGGGACAAAATAATTAGAAAACAAAACAAAAAAAAAACAGTATGAGATTGAACATTAAAAGCACCAATGAAATAAATACATGAAGAATGTCAGTCTTCCCAGGACGTGCTCTGGGCTATGAAGACCCAGGCTTTCCTATAAAGGGAAAGCTGAGGCCTGAAGGGCTGTGCTAGTTTGATCATGATCTATAGGTCCCTTTTTGCTTTTACCCTCTTTCTTGCTGTAATTTACCAAGCTGTTTTTTTCTACCTATCAGAGACTTCTGAGGTTTTTTAAATTCATTTTTAACAGGGTSCCTACACCCCACACTACGTGCAGCAACATCCCCCTTTGCTACCAAAGCAATTTATTACAAGCTTCAAAGCATATTCTGCTCCAGCCATAGCGTAGTTTACAACCACTACTAAAACCCATCTGATACGAAATGTCTGTAATGCTTTTATCTTCTTACCATCTGTAAATGACTCCTTTCCACTCGAAATTTCATAAGCTATTTTAAGAATATTATGGTTATTTGCTTTCTAGCACTGCAGTGTAGGCGTTTAGATTCAATTTCATGTTCTTTTCTGCTTTCTAATTTTGCTGCCTGAGGCATATTTACTAATGTATGCATGTTCCCAATCAGAAAGGGAGAAAAATTGGTCATTCTGCTGAAGTTCTACCAGCAATCCCAGAACAGTTGAACGGAACTACTCATCTGCAAAACTACCAAACTGACATTCTGTATGTCATTAGGCTTCAGGATCAACATCTCAGGAGACAAAGAGCAACCTGCACCTGTCCTTGAACCAGAATTCCAGTCTAAGGACAAAACAKGCCAAGGTTTTGCAGAAGTGACCTGTTCTCTCAAACTCTCGAGGTCTAAACCTTTCCCTTAATTATTACACAAGTTTGTCTTAGGCTTCTCTTTTTTTTGCAAAATTTTGGCCTACATTTCTTAATCTCTTGACAGCAACTGAAAGTTATCTGTATTACAAAGGAATAAAGACGCAATCTGCTTGATGGCTGTGGGCTGGAGAAGATGTCATGGCTGTCAGTATTCTCCTCTGAGGGAGTACACCTTTGTATGGAGTTTGTAATTATCTCATCCATTTTACACAATTTGGCAAATGCAAAACATAACTGCTTCTCTCCCCATACACAGTCCTACTACCTGTGTTGAATCTGAAGTCACCAACTTTTTAAGATCAGGCTTCCCTCCTGTTACTCATGGTTTTGTCCCTTTGCCAYTAGGTTATTACAACACATCCTATTTAGGCAAGCACTATTAAAAATTTCTGAAATGAAGATTATACAACATGTCATCTCTTCCTACTTGATAAGACCATCTGGGCAGAAAGCTATGCTACAAAGGTCCTTGATGAAAAAAACATATTAGTGTGTGTGACTTGCAATCTGCGCTGCTTGTTTATTCATTTCCAGGTGAAAGTTTAGATTTTTTTACTTATCTGTATTTTAAAGTTTGCATTTTTAAAGTTTGCATCTTTACATACTTAAAAGGAGCATGTCTTACACTCATGATATTTGTTCTCAAATGGCAAGAACGAAAAGAGACATTTTTGTTAGTTTTCAGAGCATGAGGCATCCTCCTGTTTGGTTTTAGAGAAAGCCTGAGGTGCAGTTTTTAGTGAGCTGAGTTATAGTTAAAAAAAAAAAAAAAAAAACCAATAAGAAGTTATGAGAGTAACAAAAATTAACAAGAGGACTGTGCTGAGACTGTTACAGAAGGGAGATAAATGGCTTTAGGAGTCAAGAGAGGGAGCAAGGAAGGGTCATCATGTGTCTGCTATGCAGAGGTAAATGTGCTGAGGATCCTACAAATGGCACCTTCCAAACTGGATGGCTGGGTGTTATTTTCCTTTGAAGTGGGCTTYCTCTGGAAGTGGGTATTCTTCTGGAATGAATGGTAGATGACAGAGATRAGCAATCTCCAGGGGACCAGGGCAATCCTCTTCTTGCCCCCAGTGGCGCCTGTCAGCCATCTACAGAACCACATAAACATCTAGCACAACATGAATCTAATTTCCATGGTCATCACTGTTCTCATCCTGAAGTTCTTCCTTGAATGGYTATTTCCACATCTTGAATATGAACCAGGATCATAGCCCAGAATACAGGGAACCAGTGCAAGGATGTTTGAAGAGCTCAGCTGCCTAACCTGGTGTGGAGACTTCTGTGCTCAGTACGTAGAATTTGGGCATAAGTGATACTAAACATTGTGACTTGAGCCCCTTTCTAAACCTAGTCCTTCTTCTCAAGCTGTCCTTTATGTCAGTAGCTGAGTCTTGATTGCGGGGGATGATTATGGAGCTGTAAAAACAAATAGCTTTTTTTTTTTCAAGAAAATACAGAGGTCAAAGAGATCCCTTTGTGTGGACAGACCTTACAGGCTGGTGAATAGGAAACCTCTTCTGTCCTGAACCAATAAACTTGTGCAAGGAAGAGATGGGGAAAGGCCACAGGAAGCTGCAGATACTGATTTATTTCAGCACATTTTGTTGTGTTAGTCGGAAACAGGAATTACTAGTAGAGGCTTAACTATCTTCATTTGTTCTCTTCTTACACTGCAGTAGCATTAAAATATTCTATSAGACAATCTAAAACTGTAAATCCTATTATTTCCTAAGGGTATATTACCGGTGAAGCTCTTTTAGACATTTCTAATAGAAACTTCTAGGCACCGGGATGGATTTTTTTGGTACTATTCCATTTTGCTCAAAGGTTTGGGCAGCATTTGAAAAGTTGCATCTGTTTTAAGCAAACTGCAGCATCACAGTCACGTTCAGCCACATTTCAATCTGCCCTTGGCTAGCAACGCTTGAGAACGTTGTCTTGATTTCCTTTTGTAACTATCTGTGAGATTCCAGTGAAGGGCCAACTTTCCATGACTCCTGATAACAAGAGCTCTCCGACCAGCCACGGGCTGATTAGTCATCAGGCGATGAAATAACTGTTGGCATGAAACAAATAGTCTTCCACCAGGAGGCTTTTAAAAAATAACCTCCTGTGCTGTCAGGCTGCATTCTCTAGCAAAGGCACATTTGGTAATGACACCATTGCTGGAAAGAATGCCACAAAAAAAACCTGTAATGAAGCTATGTGGTCTATGACCCAAGCACCCCTTTCCTGCAGATCTGTTCATAAAGTCCGACACATATTGTGTCTTATTTTCTCTTTAGTTACCTCYCTGAACAGGTAATACAAGATCCTGAAGAAGGAAGGACGCGGGGACAAACTAAAGGCAAACCAGGGTATATGGCTGAAGATCTGGAGTCTTGCTCTGATGCAGAACATTACAGAGAAAAATGACTCTCTGCTTTGTGAATATGGAGAATACTCTTTCTTCACTACTGCTTTTCTGTCCAGCATCCCCCAAGCTCCACTGCCTCCAAAGAACCTCGGCTTCTCTTTAGAGCAAGTAAACAGAAAAGGTCAAGGAGCTGCCTCAGAAAAGGAGAGACAAAAACTAGGTAATGAGGTTGCCTGACTGATTACAGGTCACATTTCAAGCAACCGCCCCATCCACCAGGCCACGGCATCAATGGAGAGCAAGCTCCACAAGCTCATGGCTTGAAGCCAAGGCAACACGCAAATGAGAAGCCTCACTCCAACCTACTGGTCTGCATATTCATGTGTCCACAACGAAGGTCAACTGAAGTGGCTGTTTCTGCTTACTAGAATAAACATGTTTTACATTGTACCCTTAGAAGATTAAAACAAAAATCAAAAAGATTCCGAGTTACTTGACCACTTCTAACATTTCTTCCTCGTTTGTGCAACAAATAAAACAAAAGTAAGCTACTTCTGAAAGTGTCTGAAATCGAAGGGYATTCAACCTCATCAGCTCAGGATAAGCACTACCTTTATGTTCTCTCTGGCCGTGTTAGGTTACTGGAAGAGAATGACCTGGAGGTCCTGGTGGACAAGCTGACCATGAGCCGGTCAGGCCCCTCATGGCAGAGAAGATCACCAGCCTCCTGGGCTGCCCTAGGGAGAGCATCACCAGGGTGAGGGGAGATGATCCCTGCCCTCTGCTCGGCACTGGGGAGGTCACTTCAGTGGGGCCGGTGAGATGCTTTGTAGTCTCATATAGTCTATATAAGACAACTGCAAAATCCACAAAAGCTTATCTCAAAATATTTATTTTGAGAACCTTTATACGCCTGGCATTTGGCCTCTTGGTTTTGATTCCTTTTAGGAGTTTTAAGTTGCTCAGCTGTATCACTTGAAAGCTGTTTTTGAGAAAAGCTAGTAAAAACAGACTTTAGGAAAGGCCAAGGAAATGGAAGAGACGGCAGGATTTTTATCTGAAAAAGTTTGCTATCTTACTGCTGTATAGGCTTCCTGTTCACAAAAAGCCTAGCTGATCACTCAGGCGCTCTCACACATTTCAGGGAAAGAGAAATCCATTATTTCCTCCAACTGGCCAAAAACACCCATGCACCAGACAAAAGYAAGCAAAAAACAAACAAGCAAAACCAAACCAAAACCAAACCAAACCAAAMCCTTAAATCCTAGCATTAACAGCTCTTTTTAATTTATTTCCAAATTCTCGCTTTTTGCTACTTAAGCAAGAGGTTACTTAGAAATGAAGCCATACGCACAAAGTTTCCAGGATCTAGCCAACYGCATACAATACAGCATACATTTTATTTTAGAAATCAAAACTAATGTTCATCAAATGATGGTTTTTTAACCAAGAACTGTAATTAAACTCATTTTCTTTCCATTAAATTGTAAAAAAAAAGTGATAGTTTCATCCCCACTGGTGAGTTCCAACTCACAGTCTAACTGGAATTTTCATGACTTTGCAGTTATAGCCTACAACAAGTCTCCCACCTTCCTTCTTTCCTTCTTTCCCCTCCCTGAAGGGCAATTAGTTACATGTATTCAAGTGCTCACCGTATAAATACAGAAACCAGCATCAAACATGAACTAGTTTGGTGAAATTCTCTTCAGAAAACATTGAAATTCTGAAATCTATAACACACAACTTGTGCAAGAAAAAGGATGAGCCTCGTGTTAAAGCAAAACCAAACTGCATTATCTAMAATGTAATCCAAAAAAATTCTAACATTGAGGTTAAAACTAATTTCTTCCCTTCATCTAAAAAAAAAAAAAGTAAAGAAATGTTAATTCTCCAGCTCTATAAACTGTTTTGTCTTGGAGCACAGGACACAAGTTAAACACTGTCAGTTCGTAGTCAGAAGTAAATATAAAGTGGAGTGTCCGGAATGAGTGCGTAAATCTTCTTGGCTCTGCCTTTCCAGACCTCAAACAGCACATGTGTTCATATTCTGACCTCTGTATCTCTTCCAAAAGAAAGGAAAGCAACGACAAAAAAAAAAAAAAAAAGAATGCAAAGAAATACATTTACTCAGCAATAAGCAGGGCTCAGCTCCCTGTCGGAGAGGCAGTTATAGCACCAGYGTAAGCGAGAGCAATTAGGTTTCTCTCCCGAATTTTCACAAGGAAGGCTGTGCTTCCAGAGAGACTGATCTGTCAGTTTTAAATTAGCTTCGGTACCAACAACCTAAACGCTGGCAACAAACACGAGCATTTCATTTTGCAGGTGAAACAACCCTTGCTAGACAAGAGCGATTGATAAGATTAATGAGATTAATAAGATAATAAGATCATTAAGGGCTCCTGCACTTGCTGCAAAGTGCTGTCAGTAAGAGCCACCTCATTTCAAGAAAGCAGTTTCCTGCCATATGTGCTTATGGCATTAGGTCATCTCTGCCACTCTCCTGAATAACGATTCATAATTAATAACAACCCTGGCAGGTTGTGGGGCCTCTAGCACTGGGTGCCTGGACAGCTCCGTCCATCCCCGCAGCCACCCGGAGTCACCTCCCTAAAAGCCACCCCCCGCCACCCMGACCTGCTCACTCTGTGTTATCAGACGGAAGCTCTTATGGTTCTTTACCTGCAGAAGAAGAAAAATGATGTCTCTTTCTGCAGCTCCCCCACAGGCTTTGATTTTGGCCACGATTCAGGTCCCATGGTGGCAGGGTTATCCAGACTTGGAAGTGTTTTCCCACAGTAGGAAAGTGCGTCCCCAAAAGCACTCAGTGAGGCATGTGCTGACCCCATGGCCATTCAGGGAGCTGGATCCAAGAGAACTCACCCCTCCTGAAAGGCAGGTACCTGCATCACACTTCAGCTTAATCCCACAGCATCTTCTGTCACCCCGTGTAACAGGTATAAAAACAGCACCATGCAAGAGCTGTACATCTCACCCTGTCTGCTTGTGGCTGACGTGCACGATAGGACACATTTTATTTATCTTCCATTTGAGCAGAATTGCAAGCAAACCTTTATTTCAAAGCAGGAGAAATGGATATTACCCACTGCTTGGTCTGCCCTTTACTCTGGAGTTTGAGCCATCTTTTTAATTTTGCATGTTGCAACAATAAAACACTTAATATAATTATAACAGCAACAAAAGGTTAAAAAAGAACAAAAAGGTAAAAAGAAAATGTGGAAAATCTGTCTTTCACTGCCATTTTTCCTATCTATTGCACAAGAAGGATCCTTTAGCAAAAGAGATAGCTGAGATCAAAGAAGTAGGTTGCATCTCACTGCTTTACACTTATGCGCCATATAATCCCCAAGGAAAATCCTCTCTTCGGTGGGAATGGATCAAAAGCATCCAATTCTGGCTGCAGAATGAAAGTCAGGCCTTTTTAGCAACATTTACAGAAGAGCACATTAAAGAGCTTCCCTCTGGAGGCTCTGCCACATTCCCGCAACTCCCCAAAACACAGTCAGAGAAGAGGAGCAATCACTCCGGGCTTGCACAGGAACCATTTTCTTCTCTGTCTCAGACTGAGACAGAATCATGGAATCACAGCATGGATGAGGTTGGAAGGGGCCTCCAGAGACCACCTAGCCCAACAATCCCTGCTCAAGCAGGGACACCCAAACACGCTGCCCAGCACCTTGTCCAAGCATCTTCTGAGTATCCGCACGGAAGGAGACRCCACAACCTCTCTGGGCAGCRTGTGCCAGTGCTCTGCACCCTCACAGTGAAGAGGTTTTTCCTCATGTTCTCATGGAACTGTGTTTCAGTCAGTGCCTAGTGCCTCTTACCACTGAAGAGCCTCCATTTCTACACCTTCCCTTCGGATACTCACAAACACGGATAAAATCCCCCCTCAGCCTTCTCCAGGCTGGACAGGCTCAGCCCTCTGTCCTTCCCCACGAGAGCTGCTCTTGTCCTTTGACCACCTCAGCAGCSCTTTGCTGGGCTCACTGCAGCAGCTCYGTGTCGCTGTCCCTGGAGAGCCCAGTGCTGGACACGGCTCCGGATGGGCCTCCCCCTGGGACAGGACCCCCCGCCTCGGCCTGCTGGCCACCCGCTGCCTCCCACAGCCCAGGATACCCCTGGTCCTCTTGGCTACAAGCAAATACGGCTGCTCCTGGTCAGCTTGTTGCCCATCAGGACCCCCAGGTCCTTCTTTTCACTTGGTCAGCCCCAGCTCATATAGGGCTATTCCTCCCCAGGAAAAGGAGGCTGCATTTCCCTTTTCTAGACGTCATGAGATTCCTCTCTGCCCATACTCTTTCCATTCCCTCTCTTTCCAGACTGTTGGGTCCCTCTAAAGAGCCCCCAGGGGCATCAGCCATTCCTCCCAGTTCTGTATTATCAGCAAACTTGCAGCACGTGCCCTCTGTCTCTTCATCCAAGTCATCAATGAAGAGGGTGAACAAGGTAGACTCAGCATTGACCCCTGGAGGACACAACTAGCTAGAGGCACCTAGACCCCAATTCAAAGTCAAGGTAGACAATGTCCACTGCACTCCTCTCATCTATCCAGCCTTTCATTCCATCATGGAAGGCTAAAACCCACCCAAGCTGGAAAGCACATTCATTTCCTGAARTGGATCACTTGAATTCTCTATTCTGTGGGCACATTTTTTGTAATATTTTTATACTGTTTTATTTTAGTTCACCTAACCAGAACTTCCTCTTCTATGCAGGGAAAAAAAAAAAGATCAAGAATCTCCTTATCCATCCTAATGTCTGCATCTGTRTTGAATCCAGTGGTTTGGAGGATGGAGTCAGAGAGGGCATGGAATTGCTACTTTCCCATTTTTAATGTTGGGAGGCCATCATTTGAAATAATTGCACGCTGATCACATTCACATGCAAATATCTGCCAGACAGAGAGCCAGCAAGGGCCCGCTTAAAGCTGAGCTCCRTTTTGTAGGTATTCCCAAGAAAGCAAACCCAGAAAAACGAGGAAGTTCTTCCTGCAAGATGGATAATGGAAATGAATCTAATTCCACTACTCCCACCTCAACTGCCAGTAGCAGCTACATTYCAGGAGAAGGACAAAATCCACAGATTAGCAAGAAAGACGCGCAAATACTGCAGATATTTTCCCCAAGACATGAAATGTGCACCATGTAAGAATAAATAACCACCTATCTACTTCACGAACAATATTTTATACATGCATTAGCCATTAAATAATATTTCTTGCAGGCTGAGGCAACAGGAAGGAAAGAAGACTGTTAATTCTACATTTAAATCTCTTCAAAAATGCTTAAGTAATGTAGTGGTGAAGGCTGCATCAGCTTGTTTCTTATGATGATGAGTACCTCATACAAACCGATAAAGACAGATAAACCCTCAGCTAAAATATGGCTTTTAGAGAAAAGTGTCTGAACGTTACTCAGAGGTATTGAACTAATGGCTGGAAAGAGAAGACTCTATGCATTAAACAAAGGAGAAAAAGAAAATAAAAAAAAAAAGAAAAAATGAAGAAAAATAACCCTGCAGAGCTAACAAGAAAATGACCTACAGATCTGTTGCTACCTTGCAGATCTGTTGCTGAAGCAGATTTGTACAGGTATCTAACTCCACAATTTCAATAAAAATTAGATCTAATTAGAAAAACACCTCTAATTTTTAATAATATCCATTACTGAGAACTTATATTTTTCATAACCTATCCTATAACAAAAAAAATATTTTTATTAAGATTGATTTGTCAGAAAATGCCAGGTTCAAAGCCTTTGGAAAATGTTAAGATATGTCTATACATACAAGGCACGTATGTATAGGACATACAGACAAATAATAATTTGGAAGAAAACAAGAAATCTCAAGACAATCTTAGCTCTCCATTAAGCACAGTTTCCATCATTGATGCTGTTAGTCGTTGGTAATCCAGGCATGGTGCTTAATCGTATTTCCCAGTTTGCAGAAATGCATATGCAAAACCTTAAAAAGCCAGACTTAATTTCCCGATCAATATCCATTCAMGGAACTGTGACAAGCAGGAGGATTTTTTTTTATTGCTGYTTTTTAATAAAAAGGCCCTTGCTGACATAACTACACAGCTAARCATCAGTGAAAAGAAGTGGCCCACCTGCAGAGAGCTTCTCAGAGAGAAAAGGGCCAGTGAAAAGTAAGAGGAAAGAAACCAGAGCAGGACGGCTAGTGCAGAGCAGTGTAGCTGCTCCGTGGCGTCATCGGAGGCCACGACAACACTCACACACATGAGAGCCCGAGCTCAGCTTCATCCACGCACTGCAGCAGTCACCAATGGCTGAGAACTCACCGAAACAGATTTTATGCTTCACACTAAYGTGTATAAAACCCTGCTCCCCAGCCTGTGTACTCGGGCTAGTAAGCCTGAATGTTCATACCAGGTTGCAGCTAGCATCCATCCCAACGGTGACCATTCTGCACATCTTTTATTTATAGCCTATACTGAAGCTCTCAAGGAATGTTTTGTTTCTAGTACTGGGYAACAGTCTCTTTTCTTCCTGCCTGGTATGTATTAAAACAGAGATGTCATGGCAGAAATTCTACTATGGGAAGACTGTGTTTATGAAAATACACTTTACATCTGTATCACAGTGATTCAGAAGGGGCTGATGTCATTAAAAGGATCTTTATAAAATCAGCAGTGTGGCTAGGACAGCTCTGAGCAGGAAGGATCATGTTACTGCTTTTCAGAATCTATTTCATACAGCAATTCTCTAGTCCCTCCATTAAGGAAGTCTTCATAATATTTACTAATTGGCCCTCTTAGCTTTGCAAAAAMCATCTTAATCTAATAACTGGAAGCCTATGTGCCGGACTGCTAGCCTCATCATCAGCTTTTACCTCAGTAAGTTCTCAGCTTCAAATTGTAACTCTGAAGATTTCTTCTAAATATTAATATCATTAAGCAAAGCAAATTCAGAAGAAACACAGAAGTGAAAAACACTGTTGTTACAGGATGTTTTTTACCACTTCATCTTCCATCACTAAGAGCATCACAAGACAGTAAGGCCATGCTGACTAAATTCAGTTTTCATTTTTTGTCTTGCTTCTTTCTCTACYGTTTTCTCATTTTATCTGCCATCTCCATATTATTTTTAACAGCTGCAGCGACAATGAGATGTCTTAGACAGAAAAGGACGAGAAATGGTCTTATGGCTGTGGCTCAGTTCCCTCTGTGGACACTTTGTGTCTGCAACCCACACTCCTTACACACCTCTACCATTTGACAGATCACACACTTTCTTGTATGATAGGATATCACTTAAAATGCTGAATGATGCACTGGGCATTTGATTAACATATTTTTGATGTAATCCCGCAGCCATATGTCTTCTGTTACTTGTCAAAAACGTTGAAATCTGGATTCATGGATTATTCTACCCAGTGACTTCAAGTARAAATTCTCTGTGAGCACTTGTGCTAGTTTTTATCATCATATGCAGAGTGTGGAATACAGCTCTTAGGATTTTTAAATAAAAAAATGGAAGTGACCAATGTGAAGCCTTTCTTCAAAGAAAGCACAAATAGGGAAATAAAAAAATAAAACAGATTATCAGAGGAGACTTAAAGATATAAACTTTATCTAGTTCAACAAATTGTTTAGTTCGAAAACTCATCCATAGAATAAAAGTTACTTCCTAATGCAAAAAAAAAATTAGTTTGCAATTACTTGCCATGATCAAAATTCCCAACAAGAATTTCCAGCTCAGTTCCAGAAGCCAACAGGTTATCACCCCTGTACACCAAGCAACTAGAAGTGTGTTAGCCTCAAATGTCTCAAATTGAAAAAGAAAAGTTAAGCATCTGCTTTAGAAATTATCAATACCATATCCATGTTTATTGTCTATGGTGATAATACCTGCTACACCTATTTCTTTAAACACACTGATCTAGCCTGAAGTAACTCATACATGTTTGCACTGTACAATGTGAAATTTTTCATGTAATATTWATAAGTTTCTATGACTAACATATCTCCTGTTTACAATAAGATCACCCTTTTTTCTCCTTCCAATTCATGGATGTCAAGACTTATTCTAGCAGCAGAGAGTGATGAACCACTTCAAATGTCCTTTTTCCTCCCAAAGCTTTCCCGTGCCTTTTWAAAGTCACTCACCATTTTAAAATGTAGGGTTTTCCCCAAAACTATATTCATTTGTTGCTCGAAAGAAGAGCTTAAACATAGAGGAGGAATTGCTCTTCTACAGTACGATTTTAAAGGTAGTCTCATTACAATAATAAATGGTGAAATAATCATTGYGAAATCCCCTTTCATTTGTTCTTAATGATCAAAATCACAAAGTGTTATATTGCACACTCTCCAGCACTTTGTATTTCAATCAACACCAAAACCATTTTAATTATATATGAAGATTGCAGGTTTAGCCACATGCCTATTCACCTGTGACCACTACAGTTCTTTTTTGAAACAGAAAATGGCTGCGAACAACCTCCAACAACCTCCACAATAAACTGAGCTGGTGCTTCCCTCAGAATACTTGTTCGCTAAAATTCAAATGTTGCAAGTTTCCAGACATGGCACTACAGCAAACGGGCATGCCAAAATATTAAAACGGTCTCTCGGCATCAAACGGCCAAGTTTGCATTCACATGAAGCACTGGCCACTAATTTTAGCTTAAGGTTGCATTTATGCTTTTTGGTTATAAGGCAACCAGAATTTCAGTGGAAAATTCAGGACACGAATTCATGAGTTTGGGGTATTAAGGAGAGCAGAGCTAGACAGAGAAAATAAGAGGAGAGGTTTTCATGCCCTCTCCCTCATCTCTTCCTCATTTTGGTCCTGCCCCTGCTCCCTCATCTGGCCTTTACCTTTGCTCAACATCCACCCCTTTGTCCCTGCCTTCCGTCCTGCGGTTCCACCAGGGTCCTAACAAGTGACGTTTTGCAACCCAGAGGTCKTCTTTGCTACTGGAAAACCAGAAGCTGGGACAACAGGCTGTACCTTGATTAATCTGCACCTTTTGACCTAGATGTGTCATTTCCAAACCATATGCTCCAGATTTACAGGATCAGCTAGGACCAGTGAGTCTCCAGAGATTTGRCTGTTTAAGGTGGGTTTCCCTCAAGCTGATGGTTTTCGCTGGACAGCAGTGGAGGACAAAAGGCAATAAATCCTTTTGCATAACAGCTTGGGGATAAAGCATAAGAAATGTATTAAGCTAAGCTTAATTAATTGGCAGATATAGGAAGCAACCAGCCCCCTGTGCAGGTTACAAACACTAAGATAGGGTATAGTCTTTCCTTATAGCTCCAGGAGCACATTCTGAAAATAGACATCCAAGGATATGGTTTTACTTTACTTATTAGATTTTTACATGTCTTTCATTCATGTGAATGCATATCCAGCAGTAAACACAGGGAACAAGAAGCATAAGGTTCCCTTGGGAAACTGGACCAAAGTCAGTAATTGAACACAAACAAAACGCCTAAAACTTCCTTGGGCAAGTAAGGTTTTCCTTACGGAAGTTATGATATGTCCAAGGAAGGGAGTGGAGTGGTGGGGTTTAACTGTTAGTACCAACACTGTTCATAACTCTTTGCTCATAATCATTTCAATTTCATGCCATTATATCCTCCTACCTTTGCATACTTCCCAAATGTGTATGACTTTCGTTGAGCTGAGTAGTTAGCCAAAGATGAGTTCAAGTTGCATCCTTCAGAGCAAGATACAGCAGGTAAATTCAGAGGGTTTGGGGACAGTCCCACTTCTTTTTTGATCCTGTTTCTTTACAGTTTTCTCCTGCTCCTCTCAAATGTTCACACACATCTTAGCCAAACGACAGCAAGTAACAACCCCTTTCCTCGCACAAGTCTTTGCCTTGAGAAGGGACACGGCATCTTCGGAGAAGAGGCTGCTGTGATTTCAACTAAATTCTCAGCACAGATGTATTTTTAAAACCCCAGTGGTTACAACAAAGCATGAAACACATGAAAAACACACGTATGCACATACTGGAGAGGAAAATCTGCTTCTTCCTGTAAAGATAACTAAACATTTCCCATTAGAAGATCTCACTTCCAGTGGGTTAGAACCTCATCAGACCAGGCTGAGAGCCTGGGTGAGCATCTCCACGTCCACATCTCCTCAGCAGGACTGCCCTGTACCCACAGACCTCCCTCCTCCAAGCTACATCCTCACTCCGGCTGCTCCAGCTCAGTCCCAGCTCCCTCTCTGCCACCCAAGTGATGAATTATTTCCCTTTTACATTTCAGCTGAGAGGAGAACTTAGTAAAACTTCTTTCCTGGAGGTCACTAAGCAAACACTACTAATGTTTTCAGCCCCTGCCCATCATAAGCCCGTTTTGAACTCGAAGTTACATGTTTTTAAGAAATTCCCATGTCTTTCTACATGGTCCCAATTTAACAACATCCTATTACAACCAACACAAACTCCTGCTCTTACTGCTCCCTTCTCTAATCTGCCCGTTTTTGCTGCACAGCAGATCTGCAGTAAGGTTATGAATTGTCTGATATCTTCTGGTTTTGTTTAATTTCTGGAAGAAAGTAGTAAGTAAGGCTAATAGAACTGATGAAGCATAATTTATCATCACAGAGTTCACTTGAACGTGGCTGTGTACAAAGTTTTGCCTGATCCTTGCCTTTCCACAGTTTACCTGAATGACAATGTGTCTGAAGGGCACACATAAAGCAATTCAGACTGAATGAAGCAACTGCAACACATGCCTTTGCCACTGATACTGCAAGCTWTAACACAAATGCTTTATTTGAGCAGGGACCTATTTCATTATTTGAACATATGCAGTATAACACGTATTTCAAACTTTCAAATTATTAGATGAATTTTTCTAAATATTGKCTCAATCTTATGTAAATAAGACCTATCAATTTAAGTAATTCCTACCTGCACGAACAGGAGGGACAACTTAATATAAAAGATATCTCAAAAACATTCCTGAATTGAGCAGTGTGTTCAGAAGGTGACAATGTAACTGCTCTGAACTTGAAGAAGGTTCCTTTGGAGGTCACATTAACACTGACAGGTGCCAATTCAGCATTTACAACCCCAAAGTGCTCCGAGTCAACCAAGGTAATGGTCTCAATTTTCACTGGATTTCTGTAGCTGATTTAATGGACACAGAACACGACYCAAACATAATTTAAATCCTGGCTCACATATAACTCTTAATCCTGAGTACAGTAATTTTCTTAGCATAGCTTATGCCTCAACTCATCATCTCTAAAATGGAAAAATGCTTATGTATCCTACAAAACACATTTCAAGGACAAAACTAACACGGACAGAGTGTCCAGCTGCAGTGTTTTTGGTTATTTAGAAACATGTACAGGGAAAAAAAAGGAGTTGGAGACAACAGCAATGACCACAAGCTCCTAACAACCAGGACCTGTTTGAATTTCCAAATTAGGAAATACTGCCAATGCGACATTTCAAGAATTCTGTTTTAACACACACAAAAAAAGGTACTAGAGTAATGTCTGAGCTCCTTGCCCGTGCTTTTTAATTTGCCTTTCCTTATAAACTCCTGCAGTTTGTTCCCTTCTCCTGCAGGAAAGCCGTTCACCTACAGGACAGTCTGATCATACAGAAGCAGCCTGACTAGTGAAAAGACAAAGGGGAAAAAATATATGAAAGAAAAGCCTTCAAACACGGAGCGTTTCCTCCCCAACTTTCATTCAAGAAATGCTTCCTACCGAGGCAGAAAGGAAATGTATAAGAGAAATATGCTCTTAAACTGGTGTTTAAGGCCACTAGGCAACGATTTAAGCAGGCTTAATGCCTGCAGTGGGTAACAAAAGGCCGAGCGGCTGCTTTGTTACCTGCTTTACCAGGAGGGACGGTAAAGGCAGATGTAAAACGGCGGTGCTGAACACGCACTGCAGCACACAAGGGCACGGGAGCCCATCAGGCCCGACAGTGCATYGGCTACCATAACCTGCTCGTTACGACGCCTTCCGCGCGGTTCCCACAGTTATTCCCATTTTGTTGTGCCTCGTTATTCCGGGTGGAACGAAGGCCGGATCCCGGCGCGGCTGAGCCTGCGGACACKCCGGTGTCCCCGCTCCGGCGCCCACGCGTGCCCTGCGCGCCCCACGCTCCCCACGACGGGAACCACGGGCGGCTTCCAGCGCTCACCCCGAGCGCCCGGGAACCTTCCCGGCTCCGAAGCTCCGCGCACGCAAAGCGCCGTTTCGGCAGCTCCATGGCCGTGCCCGCGGCCAGGCTCCGGCTCCACGCTCTGCTCCACGGAGCATGGGAGCGGGGCATGGAGGGGCGCTCCGCTTCCCGGCGCTCCGACGGGACCGCTCGGGATGGAGGCGCCTCTCCCGGCTGCGGTGCTGCCCCCGGCCCGGCCCGCAGCGGGCTCCGCCGCTCCCAGCCCATGCCATGCCATGCCGCCCCGGCGCGGCCGCTCACCCGGGAAGGCGGCGGCGGCGGCCGCCTCCTCCTCGCCGCTCTCCGAGTCGCTCCGCGCCGGCTCCTGCGCGAAGTTGACGCCGCGGGCGCGCTCGTGGCCCGCGCGGCCGCCCGCCTCGCGCTCGCGCTCGCGGGCGGCCGCCGCCGCCTCCTCCTTGAGGCGCCCGAAGTACTGGAGGGCGAAGTCGAGCAGGTCGGCGGGCTGGCTGCGCAGCACCTCCACCGTGAAGCCCTGCAGCAGCTCCGTGAGCCCCGCCGGGATGGAGATGCTCATGCCGCGGCCGGCGCGGGGGGCGCAGCCCGGGGACGAGGCGGGGGCAGC